>NC_133658.1:335533969-335668747 GCF_037893015.1 Macrotis lagotis
GGCCTAGGGAGAGGGCTTGAAATCAAGTTCACAGACACCCTAAAGAAAGCAACCAGCACCACCAAATGGCTGACCCACTTAGAGTTACTAAACCAAGTGAGCAAATCCTCTAGCACCCCTTATTGGCCAGCCTACATGGAGTTACTGAACCCAGTGAGCAAAGAACCTGAAAACCGAAGGTCTATGAACCAGCTCCTCCCCTAATACAAGATCTTAGGAAAATGAAGAAAATCAGTGGAAAGGGGATCCATAGTAAACTACCTTGGAGGAAATGACCCTAACTCAGAGAGACCTAAAACTCCTGAGGAGAATAGTATTTGGTCTCTATCCCAGAAAACCTTCGTTGAATAAATAAGGAAGGAGTTTAAAAATTAATTGGAAAATCTGGGAAAAGAAACTCGAAAGAAAATTAACACCATGAAATAAGAAAACAAATTCTTGGAAAATACAATTGTACAATTGCAAAAAGAAAAGAATCGCCTCAAAACCCTAATTGTACAAATGGAAAAGTCCTTCAAAAATAGAATTGGCCAATTGGAAAAGGAGTTGAAAAAGGTAAATTAAGAAAATTCTTCTAAAAAAATGGAGTCTGTGGAAACTAATGACTTCATGAGAAAGCAAGAATCTGTTAAACAAAACCAAAAATGGAAAAAATAGAAGAAAATGTAAAATACCTCATCTGCAGAACAACTGACCTTGAGAATAGATCCAAGAGATACAACTTAAGAATCATAGGGTTCCCTGAAAATATAGAAGAGAAAAAATGCCTGGACTGATATCATTGAACCAGAGGGTAAAATAGTTATTGAAAGAATGCAATGATCCCTTCCAGAGATGAATCCCCAAATGAAAACACCAAGGAATATTGTGGGCAAATTCCAGAACTGTCAGATAAAAGAGAAAATCCTGTAAGAAGTCACAAAGAAACAATTTAGATAGCAAGGAACTACAATAAGGATTACACAGGACCTGACTGCATTAACATTAAGGGATCGAAGGACCTGGGATGGATATTTCAAATAACAAGGGTGCTTGGAAGGAAGCCAAAAATTCACTATCTGGCAAATTTGAACCTTCTCTTTCAGGGGAAAAGACAAACATTTAATGAAATAGGAGACTTCTAATTTTCCCAATGAAAAGACTAGAGCTAAATAGAAAATTTGGGCTTCAAACAGGATCCCCAAGAGACACATGAAAAGGTAAAAATATTGGGGGGGTAAAGAGAACAAAAAATTACTATCCAATATGACGAAAATGGCTATATTCTTACCAAGGAAAAAGATTCTCATAACTCTTGAGAATTGTAACTCTATTAGGAAAGAATTCATGACATAACCATGACTCTGATAGAATGATTTAAAAACAATATATCCTTAAAAGGGGGAACAGTAAAGAGATGGGAGGATGGAGGAAACAGAATGGGGGTAAATCACATTACATAAATAAGTACAAAGAATTTATTGCAATAGAGGGGAATAAGGGAAAAGGTGAGAACTGCCATCCCTGGGCTCCTCAGGTCTGAGAAATTCTGAGCCCATGCCTCCATTGCACTGATGCCTCCTCCAAAACAAACTATTGCAAACAACTTCTGCCTCAAGCCCAGGTGTGTGAGCAGAAGAACAAGCTCAGCTGAGGAATGACCTCAGGCCAGGGTAAAGCCCATCATTGATTGAAGGCAAAATAATTCAATAGTTCCAACTCCTCCCTTCTGGGGAAGGGAGAAGGCCTCTCAACCCAGGTTACAGATACTCCAGAGAGGAGAACCAGAACCTCATACTGGGCAGCCAGAGAAGCTGCACTCAGTAAAGCCTTTAGCGATCCCAAGCCCAGGTGAACCAGCCCCCCGCAACTCAAGGTCGTAGCATAATGAAGAAGGCTCAGCAGAAAGGTGGATCCCTAGAAAAATTCCTGAAAGAGACAGACCCCAACGCAGAGAGACCTGGAACCTCTGAAGAGAATACAATCTGGTCTCCAGCACAGAAAGACTTCCTTGAAGAAATAAGGAAGGAGCTTAAAAATTTGGGAGAGACAATTAATACCTTGCAACAAGAAAGCAAAACCTTAGAAAGTACCACTGGACAAACACAAAAGGAGAATAAATCTCTCAGATCATCAATTGGTCAATTACAAAATGAGAACAATTCTCTCAGATCCTTAAATGAGTAAATGCAAAAAGAAATTAATTCTCTCAAAACCTCAATTGGTCAAATGGAAAGCTCTTTCAAAAGTAGAATTGGCCAATTGGAAAAGGAGTTGCAAAAGGTTAATGAAGAAAACTCCTCCCCCCAAAAAAGAATGAAGTCTACAGAAACTAATGACTTAACAAGACAACAAGGGTCAGTTAAACAAAATAAAAAATAGAAAAAATAGAAGCAAAATACCTCATCAACAAAATCACTGACCTTGAGAATAGATTGAGGAGGGGCAACCTGAAAATTATAGGACTTCCTGAAAACATTGAAGAGAAAAAAAGCCTGGACTTAATATTACAGGGTCTAGTGACGGAAAACTTCTCTGATATCATGGAATCGGAGGGCAAAGTCGTTATTGAAAGAGTACATTGATCCCCACCAGAAAAAAAATCCTAAAATGAAAATACCAAGGAATGTTGTGGCCAAACTGCAGAACTATCAGATAAAAGAGAAAATCCTGCAAGCAGCCAGAAAGAAACAATTTAAATATCAAAGACCCACAGTAAGGATCACACAGGACCTGGCTGCATCAACATTAAGGGATCGAAGGGCCTGGAACAAGATATTTTAAAGAGGACGGGACCTTGGAATGCAGCCAAGAATCTACTTTCCTGCAAAGCTGATCCTACTTTTCCAGGGAAAAAGATGGACATTTAATGAAATGGAAGAATTCCAAAAATTTCTGATGAAAAGACCAGAGCTAAACAAAAAATTTGGACATCAAACAGGAGGTTAAAGAGACACATGAAAAGGTAAAAAAAAGGGGGGGGGGGCGGTAAAAGAAAAAAAATGCAATAAATGTAACTCTAACAGAGAGAATACACCTTGCCAGAAATGATGTACATTCATGACCTATCCATGAGACTACTATCTAATGGGATGTAACTGGCTTTAAGCCCATTTGGGAGAAAGACTCTAATAACTCTCAGGAATTTAGACTCTATTCAATAGAATATACAGAACTAGAAGGGTCAGACAATCAGAATTTTCTATGACTTAGATAGAATGATCTAAAAAAACACTAAAGCCCTAAAAAGGGGGACAGGAAAGAGACAGGAGGAGGGAGGGGATTGAATGGGGCAAATTGCATTACACTAAGAGGTACAAAAAACCTATGGTAATAGTGGGGAAGAAGGGAGCAGAGGAAAAACACCTGAATCTTCTTCTCATCAGACGTGGCTTAAAGTCAACCTACATATACTCAGTTAACTTATAAAACATCTAACCTTTCAAGTATTAAAAGGGGAAAAGGGGAGGGGGGATGGAGAAAGGGAAGGGGAGTAGGGGAAATAAGGGGAAATAATAAAAGGAAGGGAAGGGAAAAGGGAAAAAGGGAAAGGGGAAAGAAAGGGGCAGGTGTGATATAGGAGGGCAAACACACTAAAGGGGGTGGTTTTCAGAAACAAAAGACTGGGGAATATGGATAAAAGGGGGGGAAAGGGGGAAAATGCAAACAGAGGGAATATAGCACAGAGGGCAATAAAGAATTAGTAATCATAGCCTTAAATGTGAATGGGATGAACTCTCCCTTAAAATGTAAACAAATAGCAGAGTGGATTAAAAACCAAAATCCTACAATATTCTGCTTACAAGAAACTCATTTGAAGCATAAAGATACATATAGAGTAAAGGTAAAAGGTTGGAGCAAAATATATTTTGCTTCAGCTGAAGTAAAAAAAGCAGGGGTAGCAATCCTTATCTCAGACAAAGCAGCAGCAAAAAATAGATAGCGTTAAAAGAGATAAGGAAGGAAACTATATCCTCCTAAAAGGTACCATAGACAATAAAGTCATTTCAATATTGAATATATATGTACTTAGTGGGACAGCATCCAAATTCTTAAAGGAGAAGCTGAAAAAATTACAGGAAGACATAGATAGCAAAACTCTACTAGTGGGAGACCTCAACCTCCCATTTCAGATCTAGATTAATCGAATCATAAAACAATCAAGAAAGAAATTAGGGAGGTAAGTAGATTGTTAGAAAAATTAGATATGGTAGATTTATGGAGGAAACTGAATTGGGACAGAAAGGAATATACCTTTTTCTCTGCAGTGCATGGAACTTATACAAAAATTGACCATGTACTAGGACATAAAAACCTAATGATCAACTGCAGAAAGGCAGAAATAGTGAATACGTCTTTCTCAGATCACAATGCAATAAAAATCATATGCAATACTGGGCGAAGGAGATATAGACCCAGAACAAATTGGAAACTGAATAACCTTATTTTAAAAAATGAGTGGACCAAAAAACAAATTATAGAAAGAATTAACAATTTTATCATAGATAATGATAATCATGAAACAACATACCAAAACCTATAGGATTCATTCAAAGCAACTTTCAGGGGATATGTTATAGCTCTAAATGCTTATATGAATAAATTGGAGAAAGAGGAAATAAATGAACTAAACATGCAAATAAAAAAATTAGAGAAAGAACAAATCAAAAATCCCCAATTAAGTACCAAATTAGAAATTCTAAAAATTAAAGGAGAAATTAATAAAATTGAAAGCAAAAAAACTACTGAATTAATAAATAAAACCAAATGCTGGTATTATGAAAAAAACCAATAAAATTGATAAACCTCTGGTCAATTTGATTAAAAAAAAAGAAAGAAGAAAACCAAATAGCTAGTATCATAAATGAAAAAGGTGAACTCACCACCAATGAGGAGGAAATGTAATAATTCAAAATTATTTTGCCCAACTCTATGCAAATAAATATGATAATCTAAATGAAATGGATGAATATTTACAAAAATATAAGTTGCCCAGGTTAAATGAAGAAGAGATTAAATACCTAAACAACCCTATCTCAGAAAAAGAAATTCAACAAGCCATTACTGAACTCCCTAAAAAAAATCTCCAGGGCCTGATGGATTCACAAGTGAATTCTACCAAACATTTAAGGAACAATTGGTTCCAATCCTATATACACTCTTTGGAAAAAATAGGAAAAGATGGAACTCCACCTCACTCTTTCTATGAAACCAATATGGTACTGTTACCTAAACCAGGAAGAGTTAAAAAAGAGAAAGAATATTATAGACCTATCTCCCTGATGAATATAGATGCAAAAATCCTAAATAAAATCTTAGCAAAAAGATTACAAGTCATCACTAGGATAACACATTATGATTAAGTAGGATTTATTCCAGGAATGCAGGGTTGGTTCAATATTAGGAAAACTGTTGGTATACTTAATTATATCAACAAAAAACCTATCAGAAATCATATGATCATATCAATAGATGCTGAAAAATCTTTTGACAAAATACAGCATCCATTCCTATTAAAAACACTAGAGTGTAGGAATAAATGGACTGTTCCTTAAAATAATTAGCAGTATCTGTCTGAAACAATCAACAAAACAAGCATTATACTCAATGGGGAGAGGCTGGAGGTATTCCCAACAAAATCAAGGGTGAAACAAGGGTGCCCATTATCACCACTACTATTCAATATTGTATTACAAATGTTAGCATCAGTAATGTGAGGAGAAAAAGAAATTAAAGGAATTAGAATTGGGAAGGAAGAGACAAAACTCTCACTCTTTGCAGATGACATGATGCTCTACCTAGAAAATCTCAAGAAACCATCTAAAAAACTACTGGAAACAATTAACAATTTTAGCAAAGTTGCAGGTTATAAAATAAACCCTCATAAATCCTCAACTTTTCTGTATATGTCTGGCAAGAAACAGCAGGAAGAGCCAGAAATAGAAATCCCATTCAAAGTAACCTCAGACAATATAAAATATTTGGGAGTCTATTTGCCAAGACAGACTCAGAATATTTTTGAAAACAATTATAAAACGCTTCTCACACAAATTAAATTAGATTTAAATAACTGGGAAAATATCAACTGCACATGGATAGGTAGAGCTAATATAATAAAAATGACAATTCTACCAAAATTAAGCTATTTAGTGCCCTACCAATTAAAATTCCAAAAAATTACTTTAACGAGTTAGAAAAAATTGTAAGTAAATTCTTATGGAGAAATAAAAAGTCAAGAATTGCCAGGAGCATGTTTGTAGTGGCAAAGAATTGGAAATACAGTAAATGTCCTTCAATTGGGGAATGGTTTAGTAAACTGTGGTATATGTATGTCATGGAACACTATTGTTCTATGAGAAACCAGGAGGGATGCGATTTCAGGGAAACCTGGAGGGATTTGCATGAACTGATGCTGAGTGAGATGAGCAGAACCAGAAAAACACTGTACATCCTAACAGCAACATGGGAGTGATGTTCAACCTTGAAGGACTTGCTCATTCCATCAGTGCAACAATTGGGAACAATTTTAGGCTGTCTGCAAAGGAGAGTACCATCGGTATCCAGATAAGGAGCTGTGGAGTTTGAACAAAGTACAAGGACTATTCCCTTTAATTTGGGGGAAAAAAAAAAAAACAGATGTCTTATTGTTTGATCTGGTTACTTCTGAGAATTCTGTTCTCTTTAAGGATATGATTTCTCTCTCATCACATCCAATTTGGATCAAGGTACAACATGGAAACAAAGTAAAGACTGACGGATTGCTATGTGTGGGGTGGGGGTGGGGGGAGGGAAGCAAGATTGGGGGAAAATTGTAAAACTCAAATAATATCTTTAATAAAAATTAAAAAAAAAGAATTGCCAGGAGCTTAATGAAAAAAAGTACAAAAGAAGGTGGCTTAGCCCTACCTGATCTAAAATTATATTATAAAGCATCAGTCATGAAAACTGTTTGGTATTGGCTAAGAAAAAGAATGGTGTACCAGTTGAACAGACTAGGTGTAAAAGCAGGAGATGATTATAGTATTCTGCTGTTTGATAAACTGAAAGCATCTGGCCATTGGGATAAAAATTCCCTCTTTGATAAAAATTGCTGAGAAAATTGGAAGATAGTATGGAAGAAACTTAGATTAGACCAACACCTCACACCCTTTACCAAGATAAGATCCAAATGGTTGCAGGACATAGACATAAAAAACAATACTATAAGCAAATTAGAAGATCAAGGACTAGTCTACTTGTCAGATCTATGGAAAGGGGAACAGTTTATGACTAAGGAAGTGTTGGAGAATATCACCAAAACCCAATTAGATGATTTTGATTACATTAAATTAAAAAGCTTTTGCACAGATAAAACCAATGTAATGAAGATCAAAAGAAATGCAGTAAATTGGGAAACAATCTTTACAACTAATGATTCTGACAAAGGACTTATTTCTAAAATATACAGAGAACTGAGACATATTTTTAAACAAAAAGCCATTCCCCAATTGACAAATGGTCAAAGCATACGCAAAGGCAATTTACAGATTAGGAGATCAAAGTAATCCATAGCCATATGAAAAAATGTTCTAAATCATTAATTATTAGAGAAATGCAAATTAAAGCTTCTCTGAGGTACCACCTCACACCTCTCAGATTAGCCAGCATGACCAGGAAGGATAATGATCATTCTTGGAAGTATTGTGGGAAATCTGGGACACTATTACACTGTTGGTGGAGCTGTGAACTCATCCAACCCTTCTGGAGAGTATTTGGAACTATGCCCAAAGGGCAACAAAAATGTGCATACCCTTTGACCCAGCAATACCACTATTGGGTCTATACCCTGAAGAGATGAGGAAAAAGGGTAAAAACATTACTTGTACACAAATATTTATAGTAGCCCTGTTTGTGGTGGCAAAGAATTGGAAATCCAGTAAATGTCCTTCAATTGGGGAATGGCTTAGCAAACTGTGGTATATGTATGTCATGGAACACTATTTTTCTATTAGAAACCAGGAGGAATGGGATTTCAGGGAAACCTGGAGATATTTGCATGAACTGATGCTGAGTTAGATGAGCAGAACCAGAAAAATACTGTACACCCTAACAGCAACATGGGAGTGATGTTCAACCTTGAAGGACTTGCTCATTCCATCAGTGCAACAATTGGGAAAAATTTTGGGCTGTCTGCAAAGGAGAGTACCATCTGTATCCAGATGAGGAGCTGTGGAGTTTGAACAAAGTATAGGGACTATTCCCTTTAATTTAGACAAAAAAAACCAGATAGCTTATTGTCTGATATTGTTACCTCTTAGACTTCTGTTCTCTTTAAGGATATGATTTCTCTCTCATCACACCCAATTTGGAACAAAGTACAACATGGAAATAAAGACTGACAGAGTGCTTTTTTGTGGGGGAGAGTGGGGAGGGAAGCAAGATTGGGGGACAAATATAAAACTCAAATAATATCTTTAATAAAAATAAATTTTTAAAAACCCTAATAATCAAATGCAGAAAGGCAGAAATAGTGAATTCATCCTTCTCAGATAATAATGCAATAAAAATCATATGCAATGATAGGCCAGGGAGAGATAGACCTAAAAATAATTGGATACTAAATAATTTCATTTTAAAGAATGAGTGGATCAAACAGCAAATTCTATAAATAATTAATCAAAGAGTATTACTTTTAATTTTAAAAAGTTACCTTATTATATAATTTTGCTATCTCTTATATTTCATTTTTTCCTTTGAGGATATGATTTCCCTCTCAACACATTCGATTTAGGTCAGTGTATATTATGGAAACAATGTAAAGATTATCAGACTGCCTTCTGTGGGGGATGGAGGGAGTCAAGCCAGATTAGGGGAAACATTGTAAAATTCAAAAATAAATAAATTTTTGAAAATTCCCTTTTATGGTTGCATACAATTGGATGGTCTTGACCAACATTTGTTTTGTTTTGGGTTTTCCTTTGTCTTTTCATTTACCTTTTTATGTAATTCTTGAGTCATATATTTGGCAATAGATTTTTCTGTACAATTCTGGTCTCTGTGTCAGGAAATTCTGCAAGTTCTCTATTTCATTGAACATCCATCTTTTTTTCCCTATATGCTGAATTTTTCAGGATAGTAAATTCTAAGTTATAATCCCAGGTCCTTTGCCCTCCCATAGATAGTATTCCTGGTTTTCTGGTCCCTAAAATTTGAGGCCTGTTAAGTCCTGTTTGTATCTTATTTTGTTTCCTTTGTATTTGTATTGTCTTCTTTTTGCTGCTTGCAATAGCCTCTCCTTTATTTGGAAGTTATGAATTTGACTATAGCAGCCCTTGGAGATTTTTCCTGATACTTCTTTCTGGAAGGTTTCTGTGTATTCTTTCAGTGATTATATTGTCTTCTTGTTCCAGCAGATTTGGACTGTTTTCTCTAATAATTTCCTTCATGATGTTTTACAGGTTCTTTTTTTTGAGCTAAGCTTTTTAATAGTCTGATGATTTATAGTTTGCCACTCCTTGATCTATTTTCTAGCTCATTTGTTTTCCTAAAAGTACTTTACATTTTTTTCAGTTTTTTTCAACCTCTTTATTTTGTTTGACGGAATTTTTTAGTCCTGTAGATTCATTGCTTTGTTTTGGTTCAATTCTAATTTTTAGAGTTTTATTTTCTTCAGTTACCTTTTGTGTTTCTTTCTTTAAGGTGTTGAATTCTATGGTCAACTTTTTCAAAATTTTCCTTCATTACTCTCATTTATTGTTTCCATTTATTCTTCTTTACTTCTTCAATTTTCACATTCTTTTTAAGCTCTTTGATGAGCTTTTATATTTCAGTCCAATTAATAGACTGTTTTTAGACTTCCCTTGTGAATGATTTTTCTGATTTCTTCTTCAGACATGGTATTGTTATAATTTTTGTTGGTAAAACAGATTTCTATAGTTAGCTAGTTTTTTTTTTGTTCATCTTTGTTGTTTTAACTCTGCTTCTGGGATATAGGAGTGTAGATCCAAGCTTTTTTTTTGGCTGGTAATGGGGTCTGAGTCCTGTTTTATCATTGGTCAAGATGCTGCCTTTGCAATCCAGCCCATGCCTTTGCAGAGGGCTGTTTCCTCCTTTATGTTCAGGTTCTGACTTAACAGTGGTTTGTTCCCAACCTAGTCCTGTCTTTTGCCTCAGTATTCTCAGGATTTACACTTTGTTTGGGGTTGGGTGCTCACTGCTAGCTTGCTTTCTGGCTGCTGGGACTCCTGCTGTTGTCAAACTGTCAGAACCTAGATTGCTAAATATCTCCAACTGGCCTTCCCAGCTATCCTGCTTCCTGGACTTTACTTTCCCTTTCCCCCTAAAGAGGCAGATCCACCATGATGTCTACCATTGAAACTTTTTTTTTTGAATCTTCTCTTTTTCTTGGTGGTATCTATAACTTGAATGTCAGAATAGAGCCTTCATTTATCTTTGGTATGGAAAAGCTCCAGGAGCATTTTAGCTTCATGCTGCCATCTTGACTCTTCCCCAGAAGTCTTTTCTCCATGATATCTTAAAGTGAATTTTTTTTTCCTTTCTATTCTTTCTTTCTTTTTGTGAGATCTGTAGCTTTCAAGTTTGCCCAGGGACCTCAATTACAGCTGTTTAGAAAAAGTTCTGGGAGCTTCCTAGCTTTTTATTACATCTTGACTCTGTCCTGGAAGTGTAACATTTCTTTATTTTCCCAGTTTTTCATCTGCATCTTTTGTTTGATTATCAAATACTTTTAAATCTCTTCCAGAAATTCTTTTGTGATATGAAAGCAATTCACTTTTCTTGGAGGTTTTGGATATAGACATTTAACTTTGTGGTTATTCTGAGCCTGTCTATTGTTCTTCTCTATTACCATTGCAATTTTCTAACATCAGGTTTTATTTTTGTTGTGACTGTTGTTTGATCATTTTTTCAGTTACTTTGATAATAAAATTGGGCTGCACTCCTACTGTGTCCAAAGCGTCTGTTGTTATTTGGTCCATCTCTTTTCAGAGATATTTCTGTGAGTCTGTATATTTTCAGTTCTTTCATTTTGCTATGATCTAAAATGAGGTTTGTTTAATGCTTTTCTAGTCTGTGCTCTGGTTTATGAGTGATCACAAGCATTCTTTTCTTCCCTGGAATTATGATCACAATCTTTGCAAACTCTAGTGTATTAGTGCTCTTTCTTGTCTGGGACTAGCAACTGCTCTGAGTATAGGCAAAGAGTCCTGCAGTCAGTGCCAACAAAGTGAGAACTGCTAAACTCCTTCTAATCACTTGTCTGACCCCATTATCATCCATAATTTGAGAGCTCCAGAAGCCACTGATGTCATCCAAATGACCCCTCAATACCTGCTACTATGTTGACTAGGTACTCCCTGCCCTAGATTGCAATTCAACTTCATCCTGGTGTAACAGATTCTTCCTGCCAATATTTATTTAACTTGAATTGGAACATTATTTCATCTCATTCTTTTTAGGGTTTTGCAACTTTAGAATTTACTCTGAGTGATTAAAGTTGTTTGGAGAAGAATTGGGAAGAACTTATGTGAGTCCTTAACTTTTCTCTGTCATTTTTACTCTATTCTGCCCTTATGTTCTTTCTTAAATGTTACTTGTTGTTTGGATTCCAAGACAAGTTTCTATTCCAACTTCTCTGATCCACTCCAGGTAGGAAAGTCGTTATAAAAGTTTTAGCAGTGTATATTTAGTGTCACTGAATTTGCTACTTCCTCTTTTTCTTTCTCCCAAAGGTATTTATATTTTTGAAGAACCAATCAGTTTGATTATTTTTTTATCCATATAAAGGAATCTGTTACAGCAAGGCCACCTTCATTTGCTGTAACAGATTCCTTTATATGGATAAAAAAATAATTATTATTTTGTTATTTCCCTTGGTACAATTGACTTTTTGATTCTCTAGATGAATTTTGATATTATTCTTTCTATCTCTATAATATAAAGTTTTGATGAGCAATTGGCATTTTTATAATTGTTTATATCTTCCTTGATTTGTGTTAAAAAGTGTCTTATTACTGTGTTCATAAAGTTTCTGAGTTTGTCTTGGCAGGGAGACTTACAACTAAAGATTGCTGTCTACAGATACTTTAATTGGAATTTCTCCTTCTAATTCTTACTGCAGTAGGCTTTGTGGTATTATACAAAAATACTGATGATTTATGTGGGTTTATTTTATATCCTGAAAATTTACTAAAGTTGTTAGTTGTTTCAAATAGTATTTAATTAATTTTCAGGAAAGAGTGAGAGTTTTTTTTAACTCATAGCCTATTCTAATTCCTTCAAATGATTTTGCTTCTCCTAATGTTAAAGCTAACATTCCTATTATTTTCTGAGTTTAAAATTTTTTTTAAATTCTACACAAAGGTAATTTTCAACATTCTTCCATTTGCAAGTGAATGAGTTCCACATTTTTCTTCCACCCTCCATTTCCACCACTTCCCCCTACCACATATGGCAGTGAAGAATCTGTTACATTGTACATGTAAAATTCTTTTTTCATATTTTCACATAAATCATGCTGTGAAAGAGGAATTAGAATTAAGAGAAAAACACATGAGGAAAAAACAGAAAAGAAATTTTAAAATGTGACTATGGTGTGTTTTGCTCTGCATTCAGAATCTATAGTTTTGTTTTGTTTTCTGGATGTAGATGTCATTTTTCATAATAAGTCTTTCAGGATTGTCTTTTATTACTGAACTGCTGTTAGGAAGTACTTCCATCAAAGCTGATCCATATCACAGTAAAATTATTGTATTAAATGATAGTGGGGACAATTTACCCCCCTTGTTCCACCCGTAATCTTATTGGGAATACTTCTAGCTTATCCCCATTACATATAACACTGCTGATGGTTTTCGATAGGTAATGCTTATCATTGTAAGGAAAACAATTTATTCTTATGCTCATTAATGTTTTTGATAGGAATAAGTATTTAATAGGAACCACCTTCCTCAATCTGCCCTCTAATAAAAAAAAAACCCTTCACTTTGGATCCTCTTTCCCCTCCTATTATTGCCCTCCCTTCTATCTGTCACTCATCTTTTTTTTCTTTACCTTTCTAATTCCCAGTAGGGCAAGATAAATTTATATGTTGATACCTCTTTGAGTAAATAGTTATTTAATAGGAATAAGTATTTCATCAAAAACTTTTTCAGTATCTTTTGAGATTGTTATATGATTTCTGTTAGTTTTGTTATTAATATAGTCAATTATGCTATTGTTTTTCTAATATTTTATCAGTCTTCTATTCCTGGTATAAATTACCTGACAACAGAGTATTATCTTAGTGTAAATTGCTATAATTTCTTTGCTAACATTTTATTTAAAATTTTGCATCAATATTCATTAGTGATACTGGTCTTAATTTTTGTCTGTTTTGGCTGTTCCTCATTTAGGTATTGATACCATGTTCATGTGAAAAAAATATAGCAGAACTCTTTTGCCCAGTCTTTGAAATAGTTAATATAGAATTGGAACTAATTGTTGTTTCCATTTTTTGTAGAATTCATTTATGAGTTCATCTGAACCTTGAGATTTTTTCTTAATAATTACATTTATAATTTGTTCAATTTCTTTTTTTCAGAAATGTGGACATTTAAGTATTTGTCTTCTGATCTGTAGTTTTGGGAAATTCATATTGATGTGGTTATTCATACTTATAACTTAAGTCATCAGATTTATTGCCATACAGGTGAGCAAAATAGCTTCAAATGATTATTTTTATTTCCTCCTCATTGGTGGTAAGTTCACTCATTTTTTTATTTTCTTCTTTTGAAAAAAATAGTTTTCTTCTTTTTAAAAAATCATTATAACCAAAGGTTTAGCTAGTTTATTGTTTTGCATAAACAACTTTTGGTTTTATTTATTAGTTCAATAGTTTACTTACTTTTTTACTTTTATTAATTCTTCTTTTAGATTTTCAGAATTTAAGCACTGAAAATAAAATTCCCCCAAGGATTGCTTTGAATGCACTCTCACAAGTTTTGATATATTATCTGATTATTGTCATTGTTGTGGATGAAATTATTCTTTCTATGATTTGATGTTTGATCCACTTATTCTTTAAAAATTAGGTTATTTTAGGTATATCTTTGCATGACCTTTTATAACATCTAATTTATATTGCATCATGATATGCAAAGGATACATTTAATATTTCTACCTTTTTGCATTTGATTGTTAGGTTATTTTTGTGCAGTAACTGTGTGCCATTGATAAAAAGAGTATGTTTAATTCTATTCTTATTCAATTTTCTCCAGAGGTCTATCATATTTAAAATTTCTAAGATTCTGTTCACCTCCTTCACTTCTTTCTTGTTTATTTTTGTGATTAGATTTATCTAGTTCTGAGAGAGGGAGATTGAAGACCCCCTTCTAACATAGTTTCACTTTCTATGTCTTCCATTAACACACTAAGTTCTTCTCTGAAAGTTTTGATGCTATACCAATTAGTACATATATATTTAGTATTGATGTTACTCCTTTTCCTATGGTACTTTGTGGGAAGATAGAGTTTCCTGACATTTAAGTACATCTAGTTTTGCTTTTGCTTTATCTGTAATCAGGATTGCTACTCTTGCCGTATTTTAATTTCAGTTGAAGCATAATATTCTGCTCTAGCCTTTTTAGTCTGCATGTATCTTTCCTCTTCAAATGTGATTCTTATAAACAACATATTGTAGGATTCAGTTTTTTTAAACCACTCTTTAAACTGCTTCCATTTTATGGAAGAGTTCATTCCATTAACATTCATGGTTATGAAGACTACCTCTGCATTATCCTCCATCCTATTTTTGCCCAAGTTCAGACTTTTCTCTTTCCTTTCACCCTAGCCCTCCCATCAGTGTTTTGCTGCCCAAGTTCAGACTTTTCTCTTTCCTTTCACCCTAGCCCTCCCATCCGTGTTTTGCTTCTGGCTACCACCTTCCTCAATCTGCCCTCTAATTAAAAAGATCCCTTCACTTTGGATCCTCTTTCCCCTTCTACTATTGCCCTCCCTTCTATCAGTCACTCATCTTTTTTTTTCCTCTTTACATTTCTAATTCCCAGTAGGGCAAGATAAATTTAAATGTTGATACCTCTTTCGGTAAAATTCCATGGAATTTAGATTCAAACATTGTTCATTCCCTCTCCTCTTTCTCTACTGTAATAGGTTCTTTGTACATTTTTAATAAGATATAATTTTCCCTCTTTTGCCTCCTCTTTTCCTCTTTTCATGGGAATTTTTTACATGCCCTAATTTTATATATCATCACAGCAAAATAAACTTATCTTCACACCCTTTGTCTAAATTTCATCCTTCTAATAGAGATAAAGTTCTGTAGAGTTATGAGTATCATCTCCCTATGTATGGAACTAAGCAATTTAATCTTTTATATAACATTTTTTGTTTATATTTTTATTAATTTTTTTACTCTTGTATGTGAAGATTGAATTTTCTGTTCAGTTCTAGTCTTTTTATCTAGAAAGTTTGAAAGTCCACTATTTCAGTGAATATACAACCTTTTCCCAGAAAGAGTAAGCTCAGTTTTTCAGAGTAGTTGATTCTTGGCTGTAATCCAAACTCCTCTGCTCTCTGGATTATCATATTCCAGGCTCTTGGATACTTTAATGTTTAGACTTCCAAGTTCTTTGTAATCTACATTGTGGTTCCTTGGTATTTGAATTGTTTCTTTCTGGCTACTTGCAGTATTTTCTTGAACTGATAGTTCTGAAACTTGGTTATAATAATTCTTGATATTTTTATTTTAGCATCCCTTTCAGGAGGTGAACAATGAATTCTTCCAATGCATATTTTGCCCTCTGGTTCCAGGAAATCAAGAAAGTTTTGCTTTATTATTTCTTTTTTCTTTTTTTTTGGCAAGGCAATGGGGTTAAGTTACTTGCCCAAGGTCACACAACTAAATAATTATTAAATGTCTGAGGTCATATTTGAACTCAAGTCATACTGACTCCTGGGCCAGTGCTCTATCCACTGTGCCACCTAGCTGCCCTACATGATTAGTTCTTGAAAGATTTTGTTCAGGTTCTAATTTGTATCATAACTTTCATGTAGTCCAATAAGTATTAAATTATTTCTCCTGGTTCTGTTTCCTAAGTAGTTGGTATTCAAATGAGGTATTTAATCTTTTTCCCTATTTTTCCTTTTTTCTTCTTTTGATTTTTGTCTGATTGATTCTTGATGCTCCATGAAGTTTTCAACTTCCACTTGCCAAATTCTAATTTTCAGGGAATTATTTTCTTCAGTTACTTTTTGTATATTATTTTCCATTTGACTAATCATGGTTTAAAGGAGTTGTTTACTTTTTCAATTTGTCCAATTGTATTTTTAAGGAGTTATTTTCTGGAGTTGCTTTCTTTTTCCATTTGCCACATTCTGCTTTTTTTGTTTCCTTTTTCCATTTGCTGAATTACATTTTTTAAGATTTATTTTCTTCCATCAATTTTTGTGTTTCCTTTTCCAAGTTATTGACTTTCTTTTTCATGCCTCTCATCCCCGCCCCCCCCCCCCAATTTTTCTCCTTGATTTTTATTCTCTTCCAAGAGGAAATTAGAGGGTTGAGACAAATTCACATTTTCTTTTAGACTTCACAGATAGACCTTTTCCAGTGTCCTCTTCTAAGATGATGTTTGATCTTCCTTGGCTTCATGGTAACTTCTTGTTGCTAGGACTGACTTCTTTTTTTATTCAATTTGTCCTGGTTTTAAAGTTGAACTCAGAGACTGGACAACAAGATGACAGACTTCCCAGCCTTGAGGTCAGAGGCCTGCTCACTAAATTTTTGCATTAGAACCTTCACTGTTAGGGGTTTCCTTACTTTACTAAGGTTACCAGGGCTAGTCTCACTCTCTGTCCTGCAGATCTGTGACTTGCAACTTGCATTCTATGCTGGATCTGGAAGTCTCTCAGTTGACTTCTGTGCCACTGGCCTGATGAACTGGGATCTTAGGAGTTTGGTTGATGATCCGTGCTGTGATTGAGAGCCTCCTTCTAAGATATTTTTTAGGGTTTTCTTGCAAGGCAAATGGGGTTAAGTGGCTTGCCCAAGGCCACACAACTAGGTAATTATTAAGTGACTGAGACTGGATTTGAACTCAGGTACTCCTGACAACAGGGCTGGTGCTCTATACAATGCACCACCTAGCTACTCCTAAGATATCTTAAATTGGAAAATGTTTCCTATTCTTTTTGCTGGTTCTATCACTCCAGAATTCATTTAAAGGCTTAATTAACATTGTTTCTAAGAGAAATTGGGGATAATTCAAGGAAGTTCCTGGCTTCTCTATGCCCTCTTGGTTCTATATGCACATTTAGTTCTAAAAGATTTTTTTCAGGCACTTTCATTCCATGTAAAAGAAATGTTTTCAGCTAGCTCTAACATACTATTTTCCTGCTCCAATGCCCTAAGATATTCTTAGGTCCACTTCAGCTCTTATATTCTATGTTCTTTGTCCTAAGCTCTCCTCTAGCTCTAACATAAATAACATCTAGGGGGATGGTTAGATAGATAGATAGATAGATAAAATACTTATTACTTATTATCTCCCAGACAGTGTACTCATTTTATGTTCTTTGTCAATGCTTCTCAACCAAGAGTTTTGTGTGTGTGTGTGTGTGTGTGTGTGTGTCTGGCATTACTGGAAGGTTTTCAGTAATTCATACAACCACCAAGTTTTTTTACATTGATCTTTGGGAATAAGAATCAATGCTGTATTACATAATATAATAATGCTTTGCAATACAGTTTCAGTCTTATTGTTATTAAATATATTATATTTTCAAATGTATACACACATATATATATATATATATACAGAGAAATACATAAGTGGATATGATTAATAACATGCATATTTGTTTAAAAGCTTTCTGAATTCAGGATAGGTTTTTAGTTGCCTTCCTTTTTTCCCCTCTGATCTATGCAATCACTGTCCACTTCTTCCATTAAAGAAAATGAAGTAGAAGGTGCTGAGTCACACAACTTGTAGACAATATGTGAAGTTTAATTTGGATATTGGTACTCTAAATATGCAGTCTTAGTTTAATGATCATTCAGCAGACATATCTCCTTAAGAAATGACTCATGTAAATTTGGCATTTTTGAGAATAGAAGAAAGAAGGAAGTTGACAGAAATGGAAGAATGATTCATTACAAATTTAGTGAAGAAAAGTGCTGGTTATATCATATATTATATATATATATATATATATATATATATATATAATATATATATACATATGTATATATATATATATATATATATATATATATATACATATGTATATAAAATGGCTGCATTAGAATATAACCCTATAAAAGATAGGGCCTATTTTTTTTTACTTTTTCTATTTCCTCTGTGCCTAATATAGTATCTGGTATCCTTAATACTTATAAATGCTTAACATTGATTGGTTGTATTGGCATATTTGCCTAAAGTTAGGAATATGTGAAGATCATTAGAAATATCTTGGGAAATATATCTAAAGAAGAAAGGATAAGAGAAATCAAAGATTTACAGACTACCCCAAATCCTTACCATAACCATTTTCTCCAAGAAAAAAGTTGCTTGATATCGCAATTGTCAAAGAAAATCAGAAAAATGAAATTGATTACATTTTTAACATCAAAATATATTCACTGTATATGTATGGCATTTCTGAGTCAGATATGCATTCAGACTACCAATTTGTAAAAACAAATATCCTAATTATTAAATCACTAGAAGAAAAAATAATCATGGGCATAAGATCGCATACAATTGAAACTGACTCATTCTTACACTAAACAAGTGGTTGATATGAAAATGGTAACGTATAACTAAAATAGCTGCAGTAGTAATTATGGTGTTTTATTCAGAAGCATAAATGATGTAAAAAGTTGTTAAAGTAATGTGAAAAATTTTAGAATGTCTGTCATAAAATACTTGAATTACTTGCCAAGCAGAAAAATAATAACACCAATGGCAACATTGCTTTAGAATGTAACCTCAGGGAAAATCATAGGAAGAAAATATTTGGAAGATTATGAGCATTATATCTTCTTTAAGCAGGGAGTAATTGAAGAGGAGAAAAATGATTTTAAAAATCTTGGCAAGAATTGCAACATTGCAGTCATCCTGAGAGCATATAAAGAGGAAAATGGAAGGAAGAGAAACAAAAGAAGGAAAATGGACACAGATCTCTGATATCTTTTGTGCAATAATGATTTTGCCATCAAGAACATTGGAAAAAAATCATACCAGAACTCTAACATCATAGTCCTTAGTGCACTTATATGAAAATAAAATGGTACAAAAGAGAACAAATATGGAAACAAATCAGCTGAACTGGACCAAAGGTACATAAAGGAGATTTGTGTACTATGAGTGTATTAAGGAATTTTTTTTCACAAGTATATTGAATATTGGTACTCTAAAATATATAGTCTGAGTCTAATTCAGTAGACATACTACTTAAAGGATTTCATCATATCAATTATGAAATTTTTGAAACTAGAAGAAAGAAGGAAGTTGACAGAAAATTGAAGGATGACTCAGATTTACTCTTTTGAGATGAAAATAAAAGAATTATTGACAACTGGTTATGTGAAAAGAAGGAAAGAAAATAAGAACAAATTCCATAAATATACAAGAAAAAATAGTAAGACCTACTAAGAAAAAAATTCTAACAAGAGATAATCAGGTATTGACATTATAATTATGCTTATTTGTTCAGCTATATAAAATATTTCAGATATTAATATACACAATAATAAAATATATTTAAAGAAAGAGCACTAATAAGCTATAAGCAGTTTTTAACAAGCCATATGCTAAAACAGACCTCACTTTATTATTTCTTAAAAGACTAAAAGGTATAAAGAATGTAGTATACTTCTCTGCTTATTTGATGTGAAAAAAAGCTCTGTAGAGCACAAAACATAGCAAAACAAAAAACCTTTAATACTTTCTTTAATCAAAGTATCTCTCATCTGGATATCAAAATCATGTGCAATCTCTAAAATATAGAACAAAATCACTTGTTCAAAGACACTCTGTTCATAAAAATCATGAGAGGAAAAAGATGAATGCACATGCTCAACAAAGATATTTCCACTGTGATGGAAATTGAGCACAAGTCTAAGCTGAAATGAAATTTCTGGTGGATGATAAAGTCTTCAAGAGAATTCTTTTTGCTTATGAAATTTTTCTATTTTCAACACATCCCAGAATATTTTTCCATCTCATGAAATGAAAGGACTCCTTGCCAACTCCAAATTCTTTTCTCTGATCATACATTGGAACAGACAAAGGGAATGAAGAATATCTATCAAATTGTTTATGCCATGCATATGGGCAGATAACTAATAGATTGTCCATCAGAATGTTTATCTGGAAGACATTTTATAGAAGGAAAAAGAAAGAGTTTGAGTTCAGAACTATATAAGAGGTAAAATATAGACAGCCTTGCCATCAGAAAATTCTCCCTCACAGGAAAAAAATACATGCTTTTTTCTTTTCTTTCTTTTTTGATCAACATTGCACTTATGTTTGATGCCTACAGAAAACATCATTTTTTGAAGAATTACAAATGAGCACACACAGAGATCAATGACAAGTCACATATTATTTGTGAACAAGCTGCAACATCTAACCAATAAGGATCTTTGAAAAAGTTTAAGGAAATGCATTATTCCATAGAGGAAAATATGGACAAAAAAAGAAAAGTGAAGGATTATAGGAAAAATCAGAGTGTTTTATTGATATACTAATGATTTCAAGAGAAAGCAAAGGTCTCTTTGATATTGAATGAATCTACTATGTCGAATAGGAAAAGACATGAACATGAGTCTCATAATTTTATTTTGACCTGAGATTCTAGATTTCTTATATTATTTGAGCCTTTGTCACTCAAAGATTTAAAAAATGTGCCTGCAATTATGTATCATATATTAAAGACATTAAAGTTTATTAAAAGTTTATTATCAAACTTAAAAAAGAAAGAACTTTTATATGAAAATGGGTTATTATAAATTACATTTTTGCTTTACTCTCTCATATTTAAGGCAGTTTCTCTCTTTAATATTTTGTCCGTAAAAATATTAAATTCAACAACATATTATATGTTAAAATCCCTTTCAATTTCAAAATTCTATTATCTTTTCTAAATAGTCTAATTATATAAAATGCCACAAAATCACATACTTTAGAATTGGAAGGGTTTTAGAAGATATCAGACCTACCTGAAATGAAATCTCTTGTTCCCATCAAGTTGTCATCTGATCACTGTTAGAAGACATATAGTGACAGGGAATTTGTAACCTCTCAGATCAGATCTCTACCATTAGGTAGCTAAATATTAAGACCTAAAATCTCTCTGAAATTTTCAACAATCACGCCTAGGTTTCCTCTTTGGAAACATAAAGTTGCTCTAAATACTTGAGTCTAACTTTAATTTTCTCTCCCTCTTAATTTCATATCCTGTAGGCCAAGCATCCTTAGTATCTTATTTTTTTTTCATTTAAGGCAATGGGGTTAAGTGATTTGCCCAAGGTCACATAGCTAGACTATTATTAAGTGTCTGAGGTCAGATTTGAACTCAGGTCCTTCTGACTCCAAGGTTGGTGCTCTATCCAGTCTGCCACCTAGCTGTCTCTTTAGTACTTTTTATAGGTAACATCACCATTACACCTCAAAGTTCAAGTGTCTTTTTCTCTTCATTTTTGCACTTGCCATCTCTTAGACAAATTCCAACTTATGTCCTTCCTAAAATATAGTATCCAGAATTGAACCCCAGTATTTCAGATATTGTCATTTGAAGGCCAACTACAACATGCAGTTATTAAGCTTACTTTAATACAATTTAAGATCAAATTAGCATTTTGGGCCATCATGTTCCATTATTAACATATATTGAGCTTTCAATTCATTAACTTCTTGCTTTCCTTGCTTCAATTAGTAACTGTTTTCTTCCCATGGTCTCCATCTTGTTCTTGTGAAGAAGCTTCTTGAGTCTAAGCAAAGAACATTATATTCCTTCTTTTTAATGCTAACCTATTAGAATCAGCACTCTGCTTTAGCTTATTGATATTTTTGGCATCCTTATTACATCATATAAAGTGTTTTGTGACATTGCTAAATTTGATATTCATACATACATTTTATGGTTTCATTCAAATTATTGATAAAAATGTCAAATAGTATAAGGTAAAAGGCAGATTTTGGGGGTCATTAGTAATATCTAATATTTGGGTGAAAAGTTCAACTAATATTTTTTAATTAAATTATGCTATCATGCAGGCTTAATCTGTTCATCTTTTCCATATAGAGAACAGGAGAGTCTTTCTTCTAATAATCAGTTATACTTTGTGACAGAACAGATTGCAGTTTCTTCACCTATTCAATTAATGACTGTGGTTTTAGAATATTTTTGGTTTTTGTTTTCCAGTGTCATTCACTACTTCTGAAATGTTAATAGAACATTGAAACCAGAACCAAAAACCTTAACTTCTTGGAGAGAAGGTAATGTAAATTGTTATAGGTAGGTAGGTAGGTAGGTAGGTAGATAGATGATTGATAGATAGATAGATAGATAGATAGATAGATAGATAGATGTGTTTGGAATGATGGATGGATGCATGGATGATGGATGGGCAGATGAATAATGGATAGATAGGTAATAGTACCTTTTATGTGTCAAGCACTGAGTTAGGACCTTCACAAATATTCCCATTTAACAGTTGAGGAAACTGAGGTAAATAGGTTATTGCTCAAGGTTATAGTTAGACTTTGAGATCTGAATTCATATTTGAACATAGGGTTTCTTGTCAACAAGTCCTGTATTTTCTCTTATCCTCCTAAGTCTTCTTTTGGATCAAAAGAAATAAAGGAAATTACACATCTGAAGTCATATTGTTAAAGGGAATCTAGGGTTCAGATTCAAGTTTCTTGACTGTATATCAGCAATTCTTTTAATTCTGTAAGATATAATTCCAATTATTTCTAAATTCTTCACTGGAAAAACTTGTTTCATTGAAATCTGATAATTATCATACAGTCAATCTTGTAATATAATGCAAACGAGTTTAGATGTAGAAGATATGAGTTTGATGCTTAGTTTGCTCAAATTCATCAGGTAATTGACTCTTACACTTATTTTGCCAGATATATTTATCTATTGTTTTCATTTTCCCTGCTACAAATATGATACAGACCTCATCTAGGGCTTTTAATGACTTCTTTTCCTGACTCCAGGGTCCTCTTTATATAGTACATGCTGAATATCTTTCAGTTATTTATTTTTCTAAACCATTGAGGTCATTATGTGCAAAACTTTTTAAGGTCATTCACTGCATTTAAAAAAAAGGAGAAGATGGTAAAGTAAAGGCAGGAGTTTCCACAAGTTCTCCCCACAGACTACTTCAAATACCATTAAATAATGACTGTAGCCCAATTTTAGAGTGTCAGGAACCACAGAAAGACTGAGTAAAACAATTTTCAAGCTCAAGAAAATTTGGAAAATTTGTGGAAGGGCCAGGTGCACAGAGCTAGAAAGGGCCCCACTGGCAGCGTTAGAGCAAACTGGATCTATCCACCCTAGAATATCCCTCAGGGGACACCTGGGGCATACAGTGGTGGCAATTTTCAGATCTTCCAGCCCAGGGATTGCTAATGACAACTTGAAATGTCAGTAGGAAAACTGCTACACCAGAATGAGAGGGGAACCCTATCCCGAACAAGCCTCAGCACAGACCCAGCCCAGGAACCAGGAACAGACCTGTAGAGCCACCTGGCAAGAAGACATTAGGCAGTTGCTTCCAGAACTCTCAGTCCAGGGATTGTAGAAGGTCAGGAAAGATTGCAAAAGTCTCTTTTCTATCCCTGAGGCAGGCCTCTGTGACATTGCATATAATTAGACCCTGGTCACAGTCAGTGTCACCATACTGCCAGAGGATCAGTGACTTTCCTCGGGGTGGGGGTGGGGGATACATGTGTACACCAACAGACCAGAGCACAGGCTAGGAGAGCAATCAGAATCTCTCATAAGACACTGGAGGAATTGAGGTCATGGGGAGTAGAGGGGTATAACTGAAAAATAGCTCAGAAAACCAGAAAAAGTTTCAGACAGTGCATCCTCCACTCTGGGAGCAGAGGCCCACCTTAACAAAGAGTTAAAATCAAGTCATAGACTGGAGAAATGAACAAACAAAAGAAGAAAAACTACAAAGCCCCAGACAATTACTATGGTCCTGTGAAGGATCAAAATACACACTCAGAAGATATCAGTGCCAAAGCTTTGATATCCAAAGCCTTCAAAAAATATGAATTTGTCTCAGGCTATGGAAGAGCTCAAAGAAGATTTTGAAAATCAAGTAAGGGAGGAAGAGGAAAAATTAGGAGGAGAAATGAAAGCAATGTGGGAAAATCATACAAACCAAGTCAGCAGCTTGGTAAAAGGATTACAAAAAAATACTGGGGGGTGGGGCGGAGCCAAGATGGCAACAAGACAGAATGTCTCTTAGGTGCTCTCTCTGTTAAACTTATAAACTAATGACTCTAACTAAATTTTCAAGAGACAGAACTCACAGAGGGACCCAGTGAAGCAATTCTCCAACTCAAGGTAACCTGGAAAAGAGAGAGGAAAGGCTCTGCTCCCCAGGGTTGGAGGGGTGGCCCGCCAGAGGGGTGGCCCACCAGAGTGAAGGAATTTCAGCCTCCCAGAGGCAGCCCCAGGGTGCTGGGAGCTAGGGCTCACAGGAGTGGGGGAGTTTCCTGACCTACACCCCCAGGAGCACTGGGCACAACTAGGGGGATCAACAGGGGCACCTCTGCCAGAGTGAGAACATGAAGCTCAGGGCACAGTGAGCAACCCAGGTCCAGGAACAGGAAGCAGAAGCTGGTAAGCAGCAGCCCTCAGGGAATGAGTGCAGAGCCTAGGGAGGGAGCAGAGAAAGACTGCAGAGCTCTGTCTTCTGTTCCTGGAACAGGACTCAAGGTTCTGACCACATTCAGATCCTAATCGCAATCTAGGTCCCCCATAAAATAGCAGCTCCCCCACCTCAGACCTGTGGCCAAGGGGGGCCTCTTATAGCCATTCACAGACCTTGAGGGAGGACAGAGCCTCACATAATGAGATCCTTGTGGGCACCCCAAAACCAGGCTCAGGCTGGGAAAATGAGTAAGCAGAGGAAAAAAAGGAACACTATTGAGAAATACTTTGCCTATGATCCCAAGAAGGATCAAAACACTCAATCTGAAGATGAGGAAGTCAAAGCTCCTACATCTAAAGACTCCAAGAAAAGCAGAAACTGGGCTCAGGGTATGACAGAGCTCAAAAAAGAACTTGAAAATCAAGTGAGGGAAATAGAAGGAAAAATTGGGAAAAGAAATGAGAGAGATGCAGGAAAAAATCAAGAAAATGAAGTCAGCAGCTTAGTCAAGGAGATCCAAAAAAATGCTGAAGAAAATAGCATGCTAAAAACCAGCTTAGGTCAAATGGATAAAAGAGTTCAAAAAGTTATTGAGGAGAAGAATGCTTTAAAAAGCAGAATTGACCAGATGGAAAAAGAGATAAGAAAGCTCTCTGAGGAAAACAAATCCTTCAAAGAATAGAACTCAGGGAGATTGCTGATTTTACAAGAAATCAGGAATCAATACTCCAAAATCAAAAGAATGAAAAATTAGAAGAAAATGTGGAACATCTCATTGAAAAATCAACTGATATGGAAAACAGATTTAGGAAAGATAATTTTAAAATTATTGGAATACCTGAAAGTTATGATCAGGAAAAGAGCCTTGACATCATTTTCAAAGAATTACTATAAGTAAATTGCCCTGATATCCTAGAAGCAGAGGGCAAAATAGAAATGGAGAGAATCTACTGATCCCCCTGAGAAAGAGATCCAAAAAAATACCACCCAGGAATATTATAGACAAGTTCCAGAACTCCCAAGTCAAAGAGAAAATATTACAGGCAACCAGAAGGACACAATTCAAATATCATGGAACTGTAGTCAGGATCACACAGCACTTATCAGCAACTACATTAAAAGCTCATAGGACATGGAATATAATATACTGGAAGGAAAAAGAGATTGGAATGCAACCGAGAATCAACTACCCAGCAAAAATGAATGTCCTTTTCCAGGAAAAAAGATGTACTTTCAATGAACCATGGGAATTTCAAATGTTACTGTTGGAATGGCCAGAGCTGAACAGAAGGTTTGATCTTCAAATACAGGACTCAGGTGAAGCAGAGATTGGAGGAGAAGGGTAAAATATGAGGGACTTAATGATGATAAACTGCATGTATTACTGTATAGAAAAATTACACTGATAATACTCATATGAACCTTCTCAGTTAATAGAGCAGGTAGAAGGAGCTTCTATAGATAAAGCACAGGAGAAAGCTGAATTCAAAGATAAAATGTGGTGTAAAATGGAGTCAATAGAAAAAATGGGAAAGTAATGGCAGAAAGAAAAAGGAGAGGGGGAATAGGTCAAGATATTTCATATAATAAGATTTTTCTTTTTTACAATGAACTATTGAAATGATATGGAAGGGGGAAGGCAAGGGGGAATGAGGGAATCTTTGCTCTCATCAGAGGTGGCTAGGAGAGGAAACAGCATATATACTCAATGGGGTATAGACATCTGGAGTAAGAAGGATGGGGGGGGGAAGGAGTGGGGATGTGAATGATGGAGTAGAGGATGGACCATGGGGGGAGAGTGGTCAGATATAACACATTTTCTTTGGTGGTGCAGGGCAAATTGGCCTGTCTGGCCTGCCTGGGGTTGCATAGCTGTGTGATTGTTAGGTGTCTGAGGCCAGATTTGGACCTGAGTGCTCCTGGCTCAAGAGCCAGTGCTCTGTCTGCCACCTGGCTGCCCCTACTATTATTACTATTTTATTTTATTTCAGGTCTTTTTTTTCCTGTTTTTGGTTTTTGCAGGGCAATGGGGTTGAGGTGGCTTGCATGGGGTCACACATCTGGGTGATTGTTGGGTGTATGGGGCCAGGTTTGGGCTCAGGTGCTCTTGGCTCCAGGGCCGGTGCTCCATCCACCGCACCACCTGGCCATACCTACAATTATTACTATTATTTTTTAATTTTAATTTTTTCTCTCCTCTTTATCACTTAAGCGAGTCTATATTTTTTGGGGGGGAGGGTTTTTTATACTCTTAAACAAGCATATTTTATTAATGTATAAAACACATTATTTGTACAAAATGAAAATAAATAAATAAATTTAAAAGTAAAAAAAATACTGAAGAAAATAATGTCTTAAAACCAGTTTGGGTAAAATGGGGGGAAAAATAGTCCAAAAGGCCAATGAAGGGAATACCTTAAAAAGTAGAATTGGTCAAAAGGACAAGGAGATACAAAAGCAGTCTAAAGAAAATTATTTGCTTTTGACCAAGATGGTGAAGAGAAGAGGCCAGGCACTCTGCTAAGATACACTGGCTTTCCCTCAGAACTAATACGAATCAAGCCTCTTAAAAAAATTCAATCAACAAAACCCAGAAAAAGAAACAAGGAGATGAATATCTCCCAACAAGGTCTGTCTCAGGGAAGCATGTGCCAGCTGGGAGCAGAGACCCAGCACAGGGGTAATGGGTTAAAGTCCGGAGACTAACCTGAGAACAGCTGTGAAGGCTTTGGCTGTGTGAGTGGCAGACAAGGGAGCTTCAGTAGGGCTAGAGGGGGAGTTTCAGCACAGAGAGTTGCAGAGTAAGGCTGGATATCAATTTGCTCTGCTCTGCTGTTCTGGAGGACTAGGGCTGAGGACCCCATTCTTTCACTGGAGTCTTCTTCTCAGAACAAATACTGTAACAGCCTCCCACCCCCACCCGTCAGGCTCAGGAGTGGGCAGCAGATCTCTCTTCCAGTAGAAGAAGGAGATTAACTATGTAGCCCAAGGTCACAGCCCTTATTGTTCAAGGATAACCAGTATCCATGTGTGCCCCTGCCCTACCCCCCCAACCAGGTCTAGGGAATGGGACACCAATCAGTGTCATAGACACTCCAGAGAAAGCAACCAGCTAAGCCATTTGGAATTAATAAACCCAGTGAGCAAGGCCTCTAGGTATCTCATCACCAAAGACAAGATCCACCAGCACAAGATCCTAGGAAAATGAAGAAAATAATTTTTTTTAGTGAGTTCAATAATAGCTTGTTGAATTTCTTTTTCTGAGATAGGGTTGTTCAGGTATTTAATCTCTTCTTCATTTAACCTGGGCAACTTATATTTTTGTAAATATTCATCCATTTCACTTAGATTATCAAATTTATTGGCATAAAGTTGGGCAAAATAATTTTGAATTATTACATTAATTTCCTCCTCATTGGTGGTGAGTTCACCTTTTTTCATTTATGATACTAGCAATTTGGTTTTCTTCTTTCTTTTTTTTAATCAAATTGACCAGAGGTTTATCAATTTTATTGGTTTTTTCATAATACCAACTTTTGGCTTTATTTATTAATTCAATAGTTTTTTTTGCTTTCACTTTTATTAATTTCTCCTTTAATTTTTAAAATTTCTAATTTGGTATTTGATTGGGAATTTTTTATTTGTTCTTTCTCTAATTTTTTTATTTGCATGTTTAGTTCATTTATTTCCTCTTTCTCCAATTTATTCATATAAGCATTTAGAGCTATAATATATCCCCTGAGAGTTGCTTTGAGTGAATCCCATAGGTTTTGGTATGTTGTTTCATTATTATCATTATCTAGGATAAAATGGTTAATTCTTTCCATAATTTGTTTTTTGGTCCACTCATTTTTTAAGATGAGGTTGTTCAGTTTCCAATTTGCTCTGGGTCTATATCTCCTTGGCCCAGTATTGCATATGACTTTTATTGCATTGTGACAAGATACAACCATACCCATATTCTTTAACTCCAGTATCTTTAATTATATTTGACCCTTAATTATCCCAAGAGAAGTATAATTCTCAAAAGTTATGCTTTATATCTTTCCTTTTATGGTTGTATACTATTTGCTGGTCCTGGCTAGCATTTGTTTTGTTATGTTTTGTACTTTCCCTTTTTATTTACCATTTTATGTATCTCTTGAGTCATGTGTTTGGTGATTGAATTCTCTGTTCAGGTCTGATCTTTTTGTCAGGAAATTTTGGAAGTCTTCTATTTCATTGAACATCCATCTTTTCCCCTGACATTATATGCTGAATTTTTCAGGGTAGTAAATTCTTGCTTGTAATCCCAGGTCCTTTCCTTCCAATATATGTTATTCCAGGTCCTCTGGCCCTTTGGTGTTGAGACTGATAGTACTGAGCAAGTTTGAATGTGTTTCCTTTGTATTTAAATTCTTTCCTTTTTGTTGCTAGAAGAATTTTTCCCTTTATTTGAAAGTTCTGGAATTTGGCTATAACAGGCCTTAGAGATTTTACCCTGGCATCTCTTTCTGGAGGGGTTTTGTATGTCCTGTCAATGGCTATATTGTCTTCTTGTTATAGCAGATTTGGATAGTTTTCCCTGATTTTCCTGCATGAGGTTTTCAAGGTTTTTTTTTCTTTTTGATCTAGACTTTTTTTAGAAGTTCTATAATTCATAAATTATCTCTCCAGGATATATTTTCTAGGTTGTTTGTTTTTCTTAAAAGGTATTTTACTTTTTATTCATTTTTTCAGATATTTTATTTTCCTTGATGGAATCTTGTAGTCTTCTAGATTCATTGCTTCCTATTTTTTCAATTCTAATTTTTAGTGTTTTATTTCCTTCAATTAGCTGCTTTGTTTCCTTTTCCAGTTGGTCATTTTTCCCTTCAATGGAGTTATTTCCTTTGGTCAGTTTTTCATAATTTCCCTGCATGACTCTCATTTCTTTTTTCCATTTTCTTCTTTCTACTTTTGTTTGTAAATTATTTTTAAGTTCTTCTATGAGTTTTTGGATTTGATTCCAATTCAAAAACTCTTTTGAGACCTCACCTGTGAGTAATTTTTCACTCATTTCTTCTCGTAACATGGGATTGTTATCATCTTTATCTGCCAACGTTTTCTATAGTGAACACTCTGTTAGCAGTTTTTTGCTCATCATTGTTATTTTAGCTATGCTCCTGGGGTATGGGGAGTATGTATACAAGCTTTTTATACTGGGCCTGGGATCTGATCCCTGGCTTGTTGTTGGTCAAGATGTTGCCTATGAAGTCTGGGTCTTGCCTTTGCAGAGGTTTATTTCCTCCTTTATGTCCAGGTTTTGTCGATACAATGGTTCGTTCCCAACACAGTCCTGTCTTTTGCTCCTGTATTTCTAGGATTCAGACTTTGGACTTGGGACCCTCACTGCTGACTTTCTATCTAGCTGCCAGGATCTATACTGTCAGAATGTGGACAGCACTATGGCTTAAAGCCTCCCACTGGTTTTCTCCCTTTCCATCTTCACTTGGTTTTTCTTTCCCTTCCCCCTCCAAAGTAATTCTTAATAGTTCTATTTTTTCCATTTTATTATCATGATAACAACAAAGTGAGTGCTTTTATTTTCTCCCATTTTGCAGAAGAAAAAATTGAGGCTCAGAGAGATTAAGTATGTAATTCTCTGGTTGGGTAGTAAGTTCTTAGATAAGATTCAAACTCAGATCTACCTGCCTCCAACTTAGGCACTCTCTCCATTCAGAACATTTTATGGTGATTTTATTAAAAAATACCACCTGAGAAGCTTTAGTCTGATTGAAATCTATGACTTTGGAGACAGCACTCACTATGAAGAAATTAGATTCAGAAAGGAATTTAAAGAGATAATATGGTCCAAACTTTTCATTTCATATTTCAGAAAATGTTCACTTACAGATGACTTTACCTCACTAAAATAAAAAGTGTCAAACCTGAAATTTGAATCCAAGTCTTATGATTGAGGTCTTACCTCATTCTATGACACCTGCTGCTTCCTCTATCCATCAAACCTTATTTGCCACCCTTCTATCTCCTATTAAAAGTATTGACCCCAGGCTTATTCAGGTTCTAGTGGTTAGAAGAAGCATTCCCATGTTTCAGCATCCTTTACAGATATTGCTCTACTGAATAAACATTGTCAGTGCCTTCTCTATGCACAGTTACAGCCAAAACACTATTTTTCTTTCATTCCCCATTGCCATATTTCCCAGTGGAACCATTTTAATTTAGTGAAGTGGAGAGGTACCCAGCAGCATGCATCTCCTGTTATGAATGCAGCACTTTAAATGGCTGAATCAATGACATGAGACGCAGGGCTTCATTACTCCCTTGTTCACCCAGACTCAGTGGCTTTCCAGGACCCAGAGACAGTTTTCTGCCAGGAAGACACATTTGAAATTCAATGTATGGAGTCTTTCTTCTGGAGCCACTCAGTATTGTTGGCTCCAAAATGCTTTTAGAATCCTTCAAAAATCTCAGTGAGTCACTCAGCTTTCCTCTCCTGTTACCAGCTTTCACTGAGGTGACATATTCTATCCTAAAGAGTTGCAAGAAATAGAGGAACAGATCATGAAAGTAGAAGGACTGCAGAATTTAAAGCCTTGGAAAACAATATTTCAAGGGGATAAAGAACACCACAATGGCTTTCTTGGATGCAATACATTAGAATGCAAAGAGCTCTTGGAGTCAAGAGATGTGGGTTCCCATATTATATTAGCATTCCTATCTATAAGATCCTGTGAAAGTCATATCTGCTTGAGTCCCTTCTTTATTTGTAAAGTGGGGGTGTTAGATGATTTTTGAGTTCTCATTCAGCTCTAAATGTCTTGATACTTGTAAATACCACTAGCAAACTGTATAATATTGAGGATGTCAAATTATTTATGTAATCTGGAAAATTGCCATCATTATATTTGCACTGAGGATCTCATGGGGTTATTGCGAGGATAGGACTTTTTAAACCTTAACATATTGCAGGACATTTTAAACCTTAATGTATTACAGAAATGTGAATTTGTATGATCTTTAGGATGGAATGTCAATCCTAAAAGTTTGTATCTATATTTGTGTTTGTGTGTGTGTGTGTGTGTGTGTGTGTGTGTGTGTGTGTGTGTAGACTTAAGAGCACCAGAAATTTGTTTTGTTTTTAAATTCTAATAAAATTGCATTGCATTATATCTATTGCATAAAAATTCAAATTGTTGATAACCTTTATGCATTTCATTTACAAACAAATTTAGTATACATCTGGATTACTATTAACTTGATAGTAATTAGTAGGAGGAAGACAGATGCTTTTCAAAGATTGGTGTGTGTATAGACATGGCATATTGATTTTAATGCTATTTACTCATTTGATTCTCCAACCTCCCTGCCTTCCCCAATAAGTGGATTTCATGCTTCTTCAAGAGTTCTTTCTTTTCTATCTCTCATTCCCAAGATGTCAAATCAAAGTTCATGCCAGGATCCTGCAGAGGATTTCATGGAGAGAGAAATCCCTCAAACGTGGAATGATATTAATAGTCAGCATTCTGCAGCTGTCAATCAGAGGTAAGTTGTTTCTCAGGAATAATTTAGAAATATTCCTCAGGCCTTATGCTGTGTATATATAACAACCTGCAAATAATACCTACTGCTAATAATAGATCAGCTAATATAGCAAAGATTAATATGGATTTTCAGTTTAGATTTAATTCATCTAAAGAATAAAAAATTTCAGGAAGGATGCAGTTGGAAAATATGATATTAACACCTAGAAATGACCTTAGTAATAATCTAGTCAAATATCTAATTTTACAGATAAGGAAACTGAGACTCAGAGAGACTGTGATTTACATTTAGTAGTTGGCAGAGTTGGTACTTGAATCTATCTTAACTGATTCAATTCAATGTGCTTTTCTTTTCCCCGTGTTTTCTGCATATGTAAAAAAAAAGATATAGTTTATGTGACTAGTTATGTACTAATTGAGTTTATCTAATGTGCCATGCATAACACAAAATAATTTATATCAGGACTGGAAATTAAGACAGATACATACACACATATACTCATGCTTCATCACTCACAGAATTCTCTTTGATTAGTATTTCACCTTATCCTGGCAAAGCTATTGGGAGGAGAAGTCCTGTATACTTCAATTTTAGGGAGGTTTTCAATACTTAAGTGAACATTAATTAATGATTTTATGATCTAAGCATGAATAGAATCTTTATGGACATAAGAAGTGGTCAACTCTATGTTGTGGTTTGAAGTCCACTAAATGTCTCATTTGGTCATTAACATTTCTCTCAAAGAATCAAATTATAGTGTCTGAACATCTTCATTTGGGTGAAGAATTTGATGGTTTCATTGGTTAAAAGGGCAATTATTTCCAGAAATCATTGTTATAAAAACATAACACAACAATGAAACCTTTTTAGAAGGTGGGGATCAGAGGAGAGGAAAAGGGAAACTTGGAAGGAACCTGATATAGTCACTAGTGGTTCTGGAATCAGAGAACCAGTGTTTAAAAGTTCCTTCCAATAATATTTACTGTTGTAATATTGGGCAAATAATGTAACCACCATGGGATTCAGGTTCCCCATTTGTAAAACAATCAATGGTAGTAGGGAAGTAAAGTAGATAGATGGCTTCCATTAAATTCAGTGAATATTTGTAATTTTTAACTATAGGTCAGATAATATGCTAACTGTGAAGGGTACAAATAAGTGAAAGGAAAGTTAGCACCTGTCATGATGGAGTTTATAATCTAATGGGAGAAGACAATATACACAAGGAAGCTAGTAGCATAGGACTTGCTGAGGTGGGGTCATGTGAAATAGGGAGCCAAAACCAAGTAAAGAGGCCAAGGAAAAATGGTAAGTTAAAAGATTCCAGATTTCTGAAAAAGAAAACTTGGGAAAGAATTTTATTTCTGAGATCCCTTTCATTCTATATCTATGCTTTTATCATGTCAATATCAAATTAGTCATTAAAACTTCAGTGCAATTAAGCTCATTGGATTAATTCTAGTTTTCTTATTGGACCTTAGAGGAATGAATTATGAAATGTTCAAATTTGTGTAAATTGGGAAAAAATAGATTCTTCATATTTCTAGGAAGGATATACTTGGGTGATCTACCTGAATTATACCTTCATTTATGCAAATATTCAGTTTTGATAATTTTTCTGTACCTTTGTGAGACAAGCAATACAGAAATTTTTTGTTTGTTTTTGCAAGGCAATGGAATTAAGTGATTTGCCCAAGGTCACACAGCTAGGGAATTATTAAGTGTCTGAGGCCAGATTTGAACTCAGGTCCTCCTGACTCCAGGGCCAGTTCTATATCCACTGTGTCACCTAGCTGCCCCAACACTAGTATTATTGTTGTAATTTTACAAATAAGGAAACTGAGGATTAAGAAGGAAAGTGATTTGTCTTGGATAATACAGTTAATAAGAATCAGGACAGTACTTCGAGTTCATTTGTCATGACTCTAGAGCCAGTATGCTTTCCACTATCCTGAAATTCCCTTCATATTTCACTTTTAACATAATATATCCCACTTGAAAAATTAGAAAAATTCTCTTCATATATTTTTCCATTGTGCAGACTATGACCATTCATTATAAAACATACAGTTACATATTTTATGAGTTGTAAATGACTTTTATGGTCATTACTCCTACTATTTCCCTTGAAATGAACCTCACTGAATCTTATCCAATGAGTGATATTTCAACTTTTATTCAAAACCTATATGATGAGGTGGATGCTCACTCATTTGGGCGTCATTCAATTTCATTAAGATATCTCTAATTACTAGGAAGATCTTTATTTCGCCTGATATGAAATTTGAACCTTTCTTTTCAACTTTCCTGCATTCTTCATTGTCTCTAGTTCTATTCTTCAGGGGCATGCAGATTAAGTATAATCCTTCTTGCTTGTGCCAGCTCTTCAAGTGCTTTGATAGTAGACACTTCCATTCTCACCTCAGCTCCAGTCTTCTCTTCATTAAGAAAAACATTCAAATTTCCTTCAAAAGAATCTTATATGGAATGGATTTAAAGCCATTAACCTTCCTGATTAACTTCTTTAGCACATTCTACAGCTTTCCAGGCAATGTAACATATAAAACATGAAGGAGAATAATTTCAGAAAAAAATCTGAGGAAGTATCTTGGAGCCAGATTATAGAGAACTTGCATATCAGGATCAGGGATTAATAATATACTAAAGAATAATGAAAAGTTTTTGAATAAAAGTTTTAGAATTCATACTTGGTTTATACATTCAGTTCTTTTGAATTCCTTCCCTTTTTAAACTTCTCCCATTTATTTCTAATGTGTCTTTTGTTCCAGGGAATTGATATTTGTTTGTCACTGGTACAGAGTGCCATAGAATGAGTAATTAGCCTTTCTGAGGGACATACCCAACTTAGCCTCCCTATGCCACACCCCTTGCCAGCACCATCTCCTTTGCCTACATCAGTCTGCACTCCCTTTGTGCTCAAAACACAAAAATAATTTTACTAAGTGGAGATTTTTTGGGGGTATTGTTTTTTGTTTCATAAAAACCGTTAATTTGCCATTAAATCTCTTGTTGAAAGACTAATAGCTTAATGAATGCATTAAACATGTGCAAATTAGTTTTTTTGGTAATGCATTAGTTAGTTTCAGATTGAAGGGGGGTGATACATCATCGTCATCACTGCAGGAATTAATGAGGCATTAGGCCATCTTCTGTCATGGAGGCCAGACTTATGAACGATCTCCCCCGAACTGCACACACGGACCTTGTCACAGTCTCTTGTCTCATCCACAACATACATCTTACCTCAGTCAGTTCCATCTTCAGTATCAGCTGCAATTCTCAAAATAAAAATGCAAGTTTCCCATCAGTTTGGAACTGAAAACCAGTCTATTGCAGGTGATAAATGATGTTTACAGTTGCTAGAAAAGAGGGTGGAACAATGAAGGCATATATTAACAGTGTTGGAGACTGGTTTGGTATTCAAACAATTGCTATTTTGCCCTGTGAAGACATATAACCTCTCTTGATTTCCCTCCCTCACCCAGTCACTTTCAGATGTCTACATTAAAATAAAGAGCCAATGGCAAGATGCTGTATCTTAACTATAATAAGTGGAGTTGGCATTCTTCAAAAGCTTTTGTCATGAATATCCAGTCCCTCACCATCACACTTATAAATGTCCTAGCTTATCACATTTTATTTCCCTTGAAGATTAGAGACAAGTGAATCTCTGTCTCTTTGGAAACTTAAGAAATCACAAACATTAGAGTAGAAAGGTAGTAAAACAAACATTCCTTATAACCACATCATGTAATAGATGAAAAAAATGAGACAGGAATAAGAAGTGACTTGGTCATGATGACAGATTTATAAGTGACAGAGTCCCATCATGAATCTAGGTCAGATCTGAATTCAAATCTAATGATATTTTCATTCTTTCTTATATCCTCCTTCCTTTTTTTTGTTCCAAAGTGCATTATATTTTTGGCTTATAGTAAATGATACTTTAATTCTATATGGGGCAGATAGCAATAGTGAAGGATAATAGATGGGTTAGCTGGGTACTACATTGGTATACACGAAATATTGAAGGAACCAGAGAAGGACCATTGGATATATTCTGTAAGTAGAACTTGAGGAAAGATTTGAAGAGGAACTTGATAGGCTAAGATGTCATAGATTGTTTACATTATACCAATGATGAAGAGAATTTTCATTAGTTTATTCAAGTATCTAAGTTTAGATCTATTTGAGATACTTATCAACATTCCCTTATGCTTTAATGGAACATCTCAATAAGTAATGAGTTCTCCATTACTAAAAGTGTTCATATGGAGGCAAAATGGCCATTTTATATAATATTTTTATAATATTTTCTATAATAAAATAACTGACAATACTCTGAGGAGAGTGAAAAATAGGATTTAGTATCACCTCTATAGAAATTTCAATAGCCTGGGAAATATAATTTAAAATGAAAAAAAGTTTCATAAGTACTTTTTTTTACCCTCGTAGTCAGTCTTGGATATAGTAAACTTCTATTTCCCATGAAACTTCCTTTTTTAGCAAGGGGAAACAAATCAAATCCATAGGACCCAGTGTTGACATCTGCCAATGTAAGTAAGATTTTGCACTCATATTCTGTCGGCTTTACAAAAAAGGAGAGTGCAAAGAAGAAATGACATTTATAAAGCGGGTGGCAGTAAATTACAAAATTCTCACCACACCAATTGGAGGAGGTTTAGACCTCATATTTATTGAAGTTCCTATTTATTAGGCATAAGAAAGAGAACTATATTCAAAGATGTTACTATGTAATAGAAAAAGCACTGACTATAATGACATAAGATTCAAGTTCTTGTTTTGGTTATTCCACAAATTCTTGGGCTGATTTGTTCTCTTCTCTGATCCTCAGTTTCTCCATCTATAGAAAGAAAAGGGTTCTTGGAAGTTGGAGAGATTTATATTAGTGTCTTCCAACTCTAATTTCCTAATCACTTTTTATCTAATAATAATGATGATAATAGAAATAATAATAATAATAACAAATGGTTTTCATTAATATATAGGCATATTTTGTTTTATTATACATTGTTTATCTACTTCATGTGTATTGTTTTTTATAAATTGAATATTTTTGACAATCTTACATAGAGCAACTCTATAATCACCATTTTTTAACATGATTGCACATCACATCTCTACATCTCATTTTGATGATTCTGAAAATGTTTCAGACTTTTCCATTATTATTATATTTGTTTTAGTGAGTTTTGATCACTGGTCATTGATATTATTATTATAAGAGTTTCATGGTGCCTCAGTCTTCCCATGTATAAAATGATGAACTTAATTTATTAAATATTATGTATGTTCTAACTGTTCCATAGATCTACTGTTCCCCCAACTCTTGCCCTCTCCTTGGGCCTCCTTGTTCCCTAAGATAAAATGATATTGAGATTAAATCAATTAATAATCTTATAGTAGTCTCAAATTGTTAAAGTGAAATGAAAATTCAATTGATTTTGGCAAACTTCATTGTCCCAAGTTAAGAAATTGCCAGAGTCATCCCAACCTTCAGCAAATCCCACCCTGAGCAGTTAACAATCATGAATATCAAAGCAACAGCTTCCACCAACAAAAAAAAAGATTATTACTTTTTGATGGGTCAGATATGCTTGGCATTTTTAGCAATAAATTATTTTTAATTAAAGCATATATATTGTTTTAGACATAATTCTATTGCACAATTAATAAACTATAGGATATTCTATTAAATCTATGATAAACAATTTTAATATGCATTTGGAAAAAAAAATGAGATATTTGCTTTATTGTATTAATCTGGAACCAAATCTATAATTTCTCCTTTTAATGATTGCAATGCTCTTTATCAACTATTTCTTAAAAATATTATCTAATTTTTATACTCATAGTAATCTGAAAATGTTGATGCCATAATTTCTCCCATTTTACAGATAAAGAAACTGAGGCAGAATTTAATTGACTTGTCCATAGTCACATAGCACATGTCACATAGTGCCTGAAAGATGAATTTGACTGGATTCTAGATCCGGTTTCTTATTCCACAAGGCAACAAAGCTGCTTAAAATATGTACCTAAAATCATTCAGCTCTCCTTATTTACAGTGTTCTTACCATACCAATTATTCAAACACCCATGATAAAGATTTATTATTTATTCAGAGGTATTAGATTTTTAGCTTTATTTTTTGCTTTTGCTACTATTTTTGTATTTTTCAAATAGTAGGTATTTAATATTTTCTGGTTAATTGATATTAGATTGGCAATAATTAGATAACAATAGACAGGTAGACTAGGCTAGAAAATATTAATATGTGTGGAGGAGTGGGGAGGTATTGACAAAAAAAGAGTAATGATGAAGTTTTAAAAGAATGGAATTGCATTCAATTGGAATGAATTAATTTTAATTTAATTCTGTAAACACAAGTATCTATGATTTTTAGTTACTATACTAAATGCCAGAGAATGAAAAGCAAAATAGTTCTGATCATCAAGGAACTTTTATTATATTGGAGACAATTAACATGTACTTAGACAATTTAATCAAATTTGTATACAAAGTAATATCTGACAGGTCAATACTCTATAGTAATTTTATAGTTTAGAATAGGCTTCCTATAGAAGGCAGCATTTGACTGAACTGTGAAAGTAGCTAGAATTCTATGAATTATGTAAATGTTAGAAATCCAGGCTGTACTTAGAATCTAGAGGTCAAATTGGAGCAACATGTCAAAAGTCAAGGCAAGAGACAGGAATCTAAGAATATGCAGAAGACAAAAGAGGAGGCCAAATAATAGATAAAATCCTGAAAAACTGAAGCAGATTAGCTACAGTAGATGAGTAGATAACTTATAAGCAAGAGGAAGCTCTTTATATTCTTTCTTCCAGTGCATAAAAAAAGAATGACTTCCCAGGGCATGATCAACCCTGCAATTGAGCAACTCAATATACATTTCCATTTGTAATATTTAGAAAATTGGTGCTAAGAACTATTTGTATAAATAATGCATTCTCCAGAGTAGTGATTGAACAAAGTCTTTCACCTTCTTTTATCTCACAGTCACTTCTTTTCCCAGTCTGTGCCAAGGAATAGAAAGAATGGTTTGATTTTGAACAGCAGGCAGTGGAAACTAACACATCTCTCTTATCACCTTTTTTCACTACTGTATTTTTTTGTGATCAAATGTAAAGTCTAATTTCTTCTTATAGAAGCACATTAAGTATTTATCCAATAATAGTTCCAGTAAATAGTCAGCTAAATCCTCAAATCAGAATCATCTACCTTCTTCCCAAAATCAACAAACAAGGAGCAAGAAAATTTAAACTTCCCATATATCTGAGCCATTCAACTCTCTTGGTTACTCATTCCTAACTCTTTCAAAAGTATGGACTAAATGACAAACCAGGAAACCCTTACAAGACCAAGAAGTGAGAGAAGAAGGGGAAGAAGAAGTTTATATTTCAAATTGTATGAGATGTCCCCTTCTCTGTTTCCCCATTTCCATTTCCACATATAACAAAATGATTCTGTGGACCTTCTGGGTAAATCCACTTTATAGATGAAGACTGGGTCTATTTTAAGAAGCTTTAAAAAATACCTAAGGAGGCACCTTCATCACTTATTCATGCATGGTCTCTTTATATTTTATTTATTAATGAAGTAAAAAATGCTTTTAGTTCTAAGTGGTTTTTCTATAAAATTAAATATAATCAAACTACACACAAATGAGTTTGGTGACAACTTTCTGTCAGAATTCACTTTTAGGAAAGAACTTACTAAATACAGAGGTTGCAGCTTTTCTCTTCATAGATCATATAATACAATCATTCTTAAAGTGCCTCTTGGGGCCAATAGCTCTTCAAAGTCAATAGAGACTTGCCTCAACTAGTCATGGCAAAGTTATGTATACAAAAGAATGAAAGTAAGGTAATTTCATGTTAAGAATTGTATGATTTTGAAAAGTACACTGGCTTCAGAATTTAGAGACAACATTTATATATTACATGTTCCACTATAGCTAGTCACTGGGCAAGTCAATTTACTTCTCTGAGTTTCACTTTCCTCTACTATAAAATAAAGGAAATGGACTTCAATTCAACAAACGCTTCCAAATCTAGTAATATATGCTTAAATGTTCTATTTTCCAATTTTTTTGAGTTCTAAAATAAAATAAAAATTAAGTTTTTCTGTTGTTCTTAGGATCCTTTCACATCTGCATCTAAAATAATATATACTAAGATTACTTCCTGCTCTAGCTTTCCAGGATTCTGATATCAGAAATTTAAAATTTTGTCAGACCAGTGATCCATCTAACTCAATGGCTTATCTTACAGACATGAAACAAGAAAACTGAAGAGAAAACTATATAATGATCCTCAGTAACATTGTCTTCCAGTGATAGAAAGGAACACAAATATTCCTAGCTTCTCTTGGTAACTTTATGTTAATTGTTAGAAAATTATTTTTTGCCCTTAACCTATACATTTGGGTGAAGAAATGTGGGTTACATCATAATAGAACTTTGTGGGTTAAAACTTTTTCAAAATATATATTGAATGATAAAGAAAAAAAAAGGATAAATGTAAGATCTCAAGTAAAATCTCAAATAAGATCTCAGTACGATCTCAAGTAAAATATTCCAAGTCTTACCCTAGATCCTGTTACATATAAAATTTTTCCCAGTGACTTAGATGAGAAATATAGATATTTCTAACAAATTTGTGGCTAATATTTGGAGAGAAGTACTGATTTGAATTGGTTAAGGGAGTTTTGTCATCTGGTCATTTTCTGTATAATTGTATTAATATACCTAGTCCCTTTCCTCTTTATTGTGGATCACATGAAACAATAATGTATAATTATTGCATTGGATAACAGAAACTGAATCAAAAAAATTTCAACAAAGCAAGACTATATTCTAATAAAAATGAAAGTAATTAATTAGGAATAAATATAAAATTCTAAATTTGAATTAAGCAAATCATTATCCTTATAATCGTCACTGACATTTTCTCGGGTTTACAGAGTATATACAAATACTACCTTATTTCTTCCTTATTAAATTCAGTGATCTAAAAGCTATTATTAACCCTATCTTACAAATGAGTAAATTGAGGCAAAGACACTGTAACGTTCTCAGGATTACACAGTAATCACCTAAAATTGAAGTTGAACTCTTTTCCATATTCCAAGTCTAATACTCTATACATCAAACTATCTAACTACTTCTATTTTATATGAGTATAGCATAGAGGGAATCAGAGTAAGTAACCTTTCCCTTAATAAAAGTCTGGAGAGTCTTTTTCAATGGATTAAATGCAAAATATAAATCAACAGTATGATCTGTTAATCAATATACTATCTGAAAATTTTAATATATTCTCAGAAACATGGTATCCAATATGAAGACAAGCATTGCTCCCCTGTACTCTTCTCTGCTTATTCTAGTAGTTCTAGGAACTTCATTTCTGGAAACAAACTAATTAACTGGAATACATACAGAGAAGGAAGACCAGACTATTAAGAGGTCTAGATATGAGATCATATAGGATAAACCCACAGAATTGGCAATATTTTAGTTAGAAAATGGTAAGATCCTTATCTTTATGTAGTTTAGGGACAGTACTAGGAAAGAGAAATTAAACAAATACAGAATGTTCCTTAAACTAGAAGCAATAAAGAGAAGGTACAGAGAAATTGATTTTGGCTTAAAGTTGGGAATAAAATTCTAACAATTACAAAGTCCAAAAATGAAACGAGTTGCCCTTGGAAATAGTGAATATACTGTCATTGGAAGTTTTCAGAGAGGTTAGATAGACATTTATTAGAGATATTCTAAAACAGATTCTTGCTGAGATTCAAGTGGAGCTAGATGACCTCTGAGGTCTCTTTCAATTCTAAATCTTTGAATAACTGCAAGTGAAAAAGAGAGGAAATCTGGTTGCTTTAAAATTCATCTTTATTTCATTTATTCCATTGCATCAATGTTTGTACATACCCAGCCAATGCAACTGTTGCATTGGTTCATTAGTTAATTGGGGCATTGCCATATTAATTCATTGTTACATTAACACCTAACACTGTACTCTATTTATATGCCATCTTGCAGCCCCAGAGTCTCTGCTGATCAGATGCAAATGCCACCCCTTCTGAAGTAAACAAGGACAAGCATACTATGTGAGCTTTAAATCCCCCTTTAATGTGAAAGGGAGGTTTCCTCAATGTGGAGGTAAAGGCCAGGCCACTTAGATAGCATCATGTAAATATCAAAAGTGGTGGTGAATGGTTGGGAAGGCTAAAGTCAACTTCTGCATAATATTAGAGGGAAATTTGTTGAGAACAGGATCATCCCATCAGCCCAGCCATTCAGTCGAGGCCTTCATTGGGAATATCAGAGGCTCAAAGTGGAAATTGCCTTATTTGGGGCAACTGTGCCTTTGCTTCTGAGTTGGTTTCAGCATGAAGTCTCAGTGGCAGCTGCTTTGAGCATAGGTGAGGGACACTTGGAAGTGAGTTTCCAACTCAGAGGCCCAGTAGTGTCAAACTTCTTTTTGCAAAATCAGAGAAGCTGCCATTCCATGGGCACCTTTTTAGAGATGGAAGCAGTGAGATAGTGTGGAAATGAGTACCATATTTTGTCAGCCAACTTGCATTCTAATTCTTGACATCTACTAGCTGTACTTGTTTCTACCTCCTCTTCTGAAAAATGGAAATAATACTTTCATTAAGGATCAAGGTTGTAAAAAAGTCCAAAGTGATTTAACCCTGATAAAATGCTACAGAAATGAAAATATTTTAGAAGTATTTGTAGGTATAGGTCTTGAGTTAGAAACATGCCTCTACTTGTTATAAGTCATTCTATCTCTCGGATTATTTTTTTCCATAAATAGGAAATTAGAGTAGATGATCTTTAAGGTCTCTTTGAAATAGAATATGATTTTATTCTTAGGGATCACTGCTTGGGGAGATTCTCATTTTGAACCTTATCTCTCCAGACTGTTTATTCTTTTTTAAAAATAGAAGGCTGATGTACCATTTGGCTTCTCTCCTTCCTAGCATTTATGAGAATTATTGGCAATAGAGTATCAACATCAACTTGCAGTGTGAAGACATAAAGTCCCTTATTACTGATATCAGGTTTAAGGCAAAATCCCTGAGGTAAGGAACTGAAGGGATAAATATTAAGGAGAAGCAAAGTTTTCCATTCATTTCAAACCAGTCTTCATTTCAGTATACATTCTTTTTATTTATTGCCTCTCACAGGAGATTAATTTTTAAGTTTTTATTGTGAGCATTTATACCTCAGAAATTGTTACAAATTAGAATTTGATTTATTGTTTTGTTGATTGTCCAGACTTATAATTGTCTAGACATAACTAGACTTATTGGCAAATATGTAAATATTGAAGATTTAACTTAAAAGTGTATCATGCATTCATTTTCCCCCCAAGAGGTTGTTTTCCAGAGACTCATTTACTAGCACACCATAAAATTTCCACATCACCCTAGCCTCTACTTGTTATGGTATTAATACATTGACTCCAACAAAAATATGTTGACTCTCTTCTGTTTGGCAAATGTTGCATCATAATCCATCAATCTCATCTCCTTCTATTATCATTACCTAACAGTTCATTTCCCCATTCCAAAACTTCAAGGATTTACCTAGATGAATTAGTGGCTAATCTATCAAATAGAAATTAGAATCTAGAAATTTGTGATGATATTAGTGGGGGAAATTATCTTAGAGATAATCAATTTTATTATCCTCTTCCAACACATGAGGAAACTGAGATAACTGAGAAATAAAGGAAGCTGCCTATAGAAAATTATAGAGTCTGAACTAAGAATAAAGATATCCAAATTTACAGTGCTGGCTTTTTTATGTTATACCTCTTGAGATACTTTTTGTACTCTAGGACATTGTTTCTGAGTCAAAGCCTACTCTTTTCCAGTTAGGTTAGAATTGAAGCAAAACACAGTGACTTATTGACAACAGCAATAATAGTCATAAGAATAATATCTACTTTAGTGCTTTTAAGAACCATGATTCTAGCAGTGTGAGTGTTGCCTTGACTGAGGGACATGATGCATATCTTCTTTCCCCTGAGTTAGTAGGTGGCCTTTGTAATTTTCTTTGGTAAAGCAATGGACTTTGCAGACAGCTTGGCAATGAACTTACACAAATTTAGGGAGACGAGTTTTCACAAAGAAATCTATGTGCATCATCAAGCCCTTTGCTGAAACATTTTTAGACCTAAGTATGAATTGTAGGATCTTTTGTGGTTGTTGCTATTCAGTCATTTGAAGTGATGCCTAACTCTTTGTGATCCTGTTTGGGTTTTCTTGACAAAAATATTGGAGTGGATTTCTATTTCCTTCTTCTGCCAGTAGAACCTTACTCTTCACCAATATTGCCTTTGAGAACCCAAGGACAGATACAGGGCAGAATGGAATATTGAGGGAGAATTTTATAGTATTTCACAGTATGAGGCAGGTAATAAAAATATTATGATTACCATTTCACCCATAAAGAAACTTTGATCCAAATCAGTGAAAGGAATTACTCATAGTTATACTGTAAAACTAAGTTGCAGAGCCAGACCTCAAACTCAGGTCTTTTTACTCAGAAATATTTCCACTTTATTCTGTTTTTGTACTATATCTAACCAAAGTAGACCTGTAAAACCTATGTATACTATCTTTTTTAAAAAGTTAGTCTTACATTTTATATCTAATAGAATCACTGATGATAGTGTATTAGCAAATGTTTAACAATTGGATCTCTACAAAAATGTATATAGAATATACTTTTAAGTTTAATTAATATTATTAATATTTTACAATTAGACAATTAACAAACAATAAATCAAATCCTAACTTGGACCAAAATTCTTATTTCTTTAATCAACTCTCAAGCATTGGTAGATCTTGTAAAAGCATATTACTGAGTTTATTAGAGAAATTAAGAGATAGTTTGATGAAGTCAACATTCCGAGTATGATCTATCCAGATGTGGATAGCCATTAAATTGGGCAGTTACTGAAGAAGGATAAAAGGGATGCATTTAGCATCAAGGATTCCAAACAGGATAGTATCTTTCAAATGACTAATAACCAAACATATGTATTAGTCTCCATTCCCCTAGTTTAAGGATATGGGAAAGAAGAAAGAATTCTTTTATTAAAAGAACAACCACAAAAATCCCTTATAAAATCCGTGCTTGTCATCTGTAATGACTATATTACTAGAAAGGGGTACAAGAATTTGTGTGTGTGTGTGTGTGTGTGTGTGTTTGTGAATTGGAAATGAGGGAGGAGAGGAGAAATCAAGAAAGAACCAAATGACTATCTTCAAAATAAATAAAACTGAATGACTCATATTGCAACTCAGAATCCCAGCAACATTCATTCCACATTGCATTGGTTCAACCCATAATACATGTTTTAGATATTAAATCAATTAAGACACAGGAAGTGTAGAGGAAGAAATGGACCCACAGTTTATTTGTCCACCCCATGGACTAACAAACAGTCCTAAAATTATAGTCTTATTCTGTGATTCTGCCAACCTCAAGGCCCCTGTATTAATCACAGACTGAGCTAATAACAGGCTGAGCAAGATTGTCATGAAGGATAGAGAGTTGAGAGGCAAAGCTACATACAGGTCACTGGTGGTGCTGTAGCAATTCCAGAGGTGAGGCTTTGCTTCACCATTTAATGAACAGAGAGTCAAACAGTCAGAAAATCACCAGAGCATGTAAAATGCTTTGTGACTTACTCCAGTTCCTTCTCAATGGTTCACCAATGTGCTCTATAACCTTCCTCCAAGGCATGGACTTCCCTATCCAACCTGAGACTTCATACTATCTTCTCCTAGGAATCTAGAACTCAACCAATAGAAATGACCCAAAGTTCTCTGTCCCCGCCCACTTTTTCCAGGGAGATGAATATCCGAGAAGACAGATGTTTATCTATTTTCTTCCTGAATATCTCAAAAAAAGAAAATAAATTACATTCATTTAATATCATAATTTCTTTGCTGCCATAGATTCAAATAAATAGTTTTAGCATCAAAAGACACTCAGAATTAGTTATTCAACAAGTTTTTACTATATAATTTTTAAAGAAACTATTCTCCCTACTTTTCCTATGATACTTGATCCTTAAAATGAATTTTTTCCTGTAATTCATTATTAGGATTCCAAATCTTATACTTGCTGTTTTTTTTCCTCTTTTTTTTTGGGGGGGGGAGCACCTAAACTCCCATTTAGAGCATATAGATCATCTTTTTTACTTACATCAAGTTGTTACCACACAAGGAAACTGCTATCCAAATATAATTCAATCTCAGTGGGTTCAAATAAACCAAACACCTTTCCAATAGGCCACTGTTAGCCCATTTCCTGCTTCCTGATGAATTAGATAGCATATGAATATTACAAATCAACTCCAAATTTTAAAAATTGACAATATAGGTAAGCTAAACTTCTTGCTAGTTGAAGAGATCAGTGTAATTAGGTCAAAGAAGAGCAAATGCATTTTTAACACTTTATTTTTTAAATATTTTTTTTAGATTTTTCAAGGCAATGGGGTTAAGTGGCTTGCCTAAGGCCACACAGCTAGGTAATTATGAAGTGTCTGAGCTCAGATTTGAACCTAGGTACTCCTCATTTTTAACACTTTAAAAAAAACAAACTAAATTATTTTGTGTGGAAGTGCGAAAGGCTTTATACCAAATAATGAACTAAACATCTTTAGTATTTTCAAAATATATTATTTTAATCTATTTTCTAGTATATTAAGATCAACTAATGTTGATTTCATTTTGTTTGTGAGCCTTAAAAAATTTTGTATAAGTACTTATCTCTCTATGTATCATCTATCTATCTATCTATCTATCTATCTATCTATCAATCTATGTTCTTTCACCTACTCTTCCTGTTCTTCTTCATCTCTTTTTTCCTATATAGACATTTATATAAACTTTTCTTTTTTTTGAATTTGACAGAATGTCTGTCTTATTTCCACACACTTTTCTTCCTTTGCTATGTTAATGTACTAGATATTCCTTAATGCAATATGCATTGAATAGTACCAGCAAGGCCTATGAAAATACATATATTTTAATTATACATATCCACTAATGTATAATGTATATATCTACATGTGTATATGTATGCTTGTATATTCTGAGGAAAGTCTAGAAATCATTTACTAAGTTGTTCTTTGGTAACTCATCATAATAAAGAAGTGACCCTAGATTGTTTAAACATATTCTAGTAGCATACAAAATGTGTTAGTTTTTTAAAATTACGCAGTACTTACAGTGTAGGTCAAGTGATAAATTATGTGTATGTTCAATACGAACTTGGCTTAGTTAAGATCAGATTGTTTCATGACCAGAAGTATGTCCATGAGAATTATTTTCCCATCTCCCCCCCCCACCAAATATGGAAGAAATATGGAGAGGCTACAATATATGTCACTGGAGAGAATGACCAGATTAATTAAAGAATTAATCCATCAAAGCTTCTGCTAATGCACATATTTATAGATATCTCATATTTTTGAGGCAAAACATTTTGGAGTATGTCTAACACAGGAGACAATGTAATGTAGCAGAAAGCACACACTGATTTTGGATTCAAAAAGAATTGGATTTCTGATTCTATTTGGGTGATCATGGACAAATGAATTCACCTCCCTGGGTCTCAGTTTCCACATCTGTACAAGATGGGATTGGACTTGATGGTTTTATATCTATGAACCTGTTGAACATCTCCCACAAAACACACCTTGCTGTCTTCATCAGCAACAAGAAACAATGCCATGTGGACTGAGTTTAGGATTTGTAATTGCTAACATGATGCTAGATCAAAGGCATCCCCAAACTGACCCCTCCAATGGCACAGTTTCTGTCCTGGCTGGATACCTGGATACTTCTTTGTTAAATCCACCTGCCACTGTCCACATCTTCTTTAGCCAGTATTGACTTCCCAGGACAAGGCATCCTCATGACCCCCTTGCATGGTGTTGAGCAGCTAGGAAATCATATTTATCCACAAATGCTTCCATAATCAGGCCCCGATCTCTCCAATGGTGATTTACCACACATCGTTAATATGTTTGTTATATTTTGTTGGCTGGATATGAAAGTTCATCAGGAACAAGGCAAGCAGGGACAGCATATTGAAACGAGCATTAGAGATCTATTGGGCTCCAGTTTATGGCCCTTGCTTGTACTGCACAGTAAGTAAAACAAGCTCTGATTGAGTCAGCAGCCTCCTGGGCCCTCGTTTGCCTTAGTGCATGGAATATTAATGCTAAATATCTCTGTGTGTGCTAGACAGGGTGGAGGGAATGAGGTGGGCAGATTACTCTGGCTTATGGTTATTATACATGCACCTGCAACTTCCAAAGATACACTGAGGGGGAAATACTGGGGGGGGGGTCTCTTATCTCCTTATAGTCTTAGAGATATTGGAGATGTATTGCCCTAGAGTTTTAATACTTAGCTACCAAATCCTCCTTTTAAAAGGAACTGTGTTGAATTTAATAAGAAAGAGAAATTAGCACAGAGGATATTGGCACTAGAAAAAGGGAGATGAAAGAGAGAGACAGACAGAGAGAGATAGAGAAAAAAAGAGCCAAAGGGTTTCATTAAAATCCCTGGTTGCCCTGTGCAATGGATGCAAATATTTCTAGACCTTTTTTTCCCCTTTTACAGCCTACTTATACAGAGAGATCAGCCCCACTCACCAGGGAATTGGGTTCCCAGAATAAGACTTTGTATCTGCTGCTGCTGCTGCTGTCTAAGGGGATTTACGGAGCTTTGTAAATCCAAATTAATGCACTGAGAAAATGAATCTGGAAACAAGGTTTCTGTGTCTTCTTCTGGGAGAATTCTGTGAAGGCAGAAATCTGGAGAGCAATGTTCTGGTCATGGATCCTGAATTGTTTAGTTGTTGATGGGAAGGTGAGAGGTTGCTCAAGGGACTTCCCAGGGAAGCTGCCCTGAGTCTGACTTTGCATTTGCCTGGATGTCTCATGATAACAAAGCAAATCACATACTTCTTTTTCCTTCTTTTGTAAGGGAGCTGGTTGCTTGCTCCTTCCATTTCTCATTACTTAAGGTGTACTTGGTATTCTGGAAGTGCAAGGCTGCTTCACTGTCTGGCAGCAGGCAGCTGTGGAATGTCTGGGCACCGGTCAGACCACTCTGCATTCCAGGGGTGTGCAGCTGTGGTCACTCAGCATTCAAGAGGCATCCTGCAGCTGCAGGTCATTCATTAAGCAAAGGCCTTTACTAAGAGGTGTGTGTGTGTGTGTGTGTGTGTGTGTGTGTGTGTGTGTGTGTGAGAGAGAGAGAGAGAGAGAGAGAGAGAGAGAGAGAGAAAGACCGAATACAGTCTTATAGAGTCATTAAAATCATTGAGTGATAAAGCTGAAAAGAATCTTAGATAACATGTGATTTAAAAATCTTCATTTTATAATTTAGGAAGTTGAGACCCTCCCCTACCCCCGAAAAAAAAAGGAAGTGATATATCAAAAGTTACAAAATAAGTTAGAAGAGTCTGGTTTAGTGCCTAGGTTTCTTAACTCTGTCAGGGCTCATTCTATAAAAAGACAATGCAACTTCATGTACTCTTGTTATTATGCTGGTTTTTATTCTTCTAATATTGATGATGTCCAAGAAAATATATATATTAAGGCAGAGAAAGAAAGGGAAGAGCCTTTAAAAACTAACAATTGGCTTATTAACTGATTTTTCAATGAAACTACTTAGGATTTTACATATATATATATATATATATATATATATATATTTACACATATACATATAATATATGCATCTATATATCTATTTACACAATATATTATATACATATATAAATGACTTAGGACTTTTACATATACACATACATACATACACATACACACCTACATACACACCTACATACACACATACATATACACATAAACATACACATACACATGCATATACATATACATATACATATACATATACATATACATATACATATACATATACATATACATATGCAGTACCAAGAAAGGGTCATAAAGTGGAGCACAATAGATTTCAATATGCTGCCCCTCTTGCCTCATTCCTGATGAACTTTCATATCTAGCCAACAAAATATAATAAGCATATTAATGATTTATAGTTCCTTTACTAAGTAACTTCAAATACACACACACATACATACATATATATATATATATATATATATATATATATATATATATATATATATATATATATATGTATATATTAGGAAATGCCATAAGTAACATCTTATCCAGTCCTCTCAATTTACAGAGGAGGAAGCTAAGAAACTAAGACCAGTGAATTAACTTTCCCAAACTCACATAAATTTTAGATCAGAGACAGTATTATTCCTTGTCTCATGGCTCCAGATCCAGTTCTCTTTCTCTATTAATTGTGCTTCTCTCAGTTTCCTGAGCCATAATGTACTTTGATATAAACTCATATAGATAATGGTGGAAGGATTATGGATTATCAATAGCCACTTGACAGAACTTAACAGTTTGTCGGTCTAAGAGACATTGGTGTGTCTGGACTTAGGGGTATTCATGAGGAAATTGATAGTCACCACTATGATCAATATTCATCATCTCTGTGTTTGTCTCATGGTTTATGACTACTGATCTTGGCATATGTGATGGTAGTGCCCAATCAACTGTTTTCCTGATTATTTATCCTACACTGGGGTATACAAATATGCACCCACTCCATCATTGTGTCCACTTCTACTAAGGAGGAAGTTTCCAAATTGGTAATAGAAACTCAGCATACTAGAGAAGAGACTTTATGGAATATCTAGTCTACTCCATCCATATAAATAAATATGGTGCAAAGTCATATGAAACTCTCCATATATATGGGCTTATCCCATAAAAACTCTGAAAATTCTCACCCAAACTCATAAGTTTCATTAGAACAAAGCTAAGTCACTCCTTCAGGATTCTAGGGAAATCCCTGATGATTTGAAGTGATATCTTCTCTTACTGGTATGGACTCAATTTGGGGGCTAGAATATCAATTTTTGTCTCATTTGATGTCAATGAATATCAATATTTGTCCCAAATATCTTTCTTAAATTATTAATTATGCTTATTATTAATGATAATCAATCTATTTAAAAGTAATTTCAATAAATTTATAATTAATTATAAAAATTAATTATTATAATTTTCCAATTCAATGGCCTTTTCTCAATCCTCATTTTCCTTGATCTCTTTAAAGCCTTTGACAGACTTGATCATTCCCTCCCCCCTTGAAAATTCTCCTAATAGCTTAGAACACTACTTTTTTCTAGTTGTTCTCCTATTGAACCTCTTAGACTATATTTCTTGACTGGATCTCCCCAGCATCATGCCTTCTGCCTATAGGTGTGCCTCAGGATTCTGTCTTGTATTCTCTTTTTCCTCTAAACTACTTTATTTGCTGTTCTCATCAGTCCCCATGGATTTAATTACCATTTGAGATCATAAATTCAATATGTCAAAAAATGGACTTCATTATTTCCCCCCAAAGTCTATCCTACTCCAACCTTTCCTTGTACTGTAGAGGGCAGCACCATCATTCCTGTTTCTTAAAATTTACAACCCATGAGTTATCCTTGATTCCTCACTACCTCTCACCCCACCCCCATATTCAAGGCACATTGCAAGGCATGTTGATTTTACCTTTGCAATACCCCTCAAATACTTTCCCTGTTCTCCTCTGACACTGTCATTATTCTCATTGCCTCATACCTGGAGCTATTGCTATAGCCTGCTCGTGACTGTCTGCCTCAAGCCTCTCCCCACTGCATTCCATCCTCCATTCCACCACTAAAATGATTTTCCTAATATGCAATTATGATCATGTCACCCTCTCCCCCAAAACAATAACAATACAAGCAGCAACAAAATGCAACATATCACATATACACAATCCTTCAATAAATTTATAATGCTCTGTTTGATCATTTTGGCATTCAAAACTCTTTATAATCTAAGCCCCTTCTAACTGTCCAGTATTAAATATGGACTCTTCAATCCAGTGAATCTGGCCTCTTGGCTATTCCACTGATAAGATACTCCATTCTGGGATTTCTCTTTGGCTGTTACTTTTGCCTGGAACATCCTCCCTCCTCTATTCTGATTACTGATCTCTCTGATTTCCTTTCAATCCCAACTACAACCTTAGTTTCTATAGGAAGTCTTTCCCAGTTCTGTAGAATTTCAATGTCTTTCTTTTGTCAGTTATTTCTAACTTATTCTGCATATATATATATATATATATATATGTAGATGTCTGTATATTGTTTTTCCCATTAAACTGTAAGCTTCATGAGGAAAGAAAACTCCTTTTGTCATTTTTTATATTCCCTGAGTACCTGGATAAGTAGGTACTTAATAATTTTTTTGAATGATTAATATAAAGGGACACTTTCCCAGTTCTATGGAACTGGGGAGGTCAGTAATCAGAGGAGAGGAGAGAGGATTGTGTATGTATGATTTGTTGTATTTCATTGTTGCTGTTATAAAAATGCCAGGTCTACAAGCTAGAAGAACTTGTTCATGGCACCTTATCTTTCTTTAAAATGCCATTCCAGTGCCATCTTCTGTATAAGGCTTTTATTATTCCCTTCAACTGTCAGTGACATTCCTTCCAACCTACCTTGTATTTAACTACTTTGCAAACACTGAGATTTTTTAAATTTAGTTTTTATGCTGTATATGTTTATGTGTCCATTATTTTTCTCATTAGAATATTAATTCATTTCCAGGACTTATTCTTTTAATTTTTTTACTTGCTAGTATATAACACAGTTCTTGAAATGTACAAACTACTTAATACCTACAGATTGATTTGCTCATTAAACATTTAATAATAACAGAAGTTACAAAAATACCTACCCTGTACCTGGAGGAGCATGTTGCCCTAATACTCTTTGTTTTCTTGGGATTGAGTTCGGATTTTAAGTAGTGTCTTCAAAGTATTTTTCCTGCTAATTTCACTTTTTACTTTGACTTGTGCCAATGCACAAGTCCTTCTAGCTAGACTTGGCATCTAGTGGGATAAAGCCACTGCTGAATTGCATCTAATCCCCTCTCAGGGTTCTGATGATGAACCACAAACTCTATCTTTAGATTTGGCACCTAGACTTCTGACTCACTCAAGAGCTTTTGAAGATCAGAAATTTGAAATCCAGAGCAATCAGGGGGTGCAGTGGATAGAACACTGACCCTGGAATCAGAAGGACCTAGTTAAAATATGGCCTCAGACTCTTAATAATTGTCTGTGTGACCTTAGGCAAGTCACTTAACCCCATTGCCTTGCAAAAACAACAACAAAAAAACGCCCAGAAATTGAAATCTATTCAGACATTCCAACAGTAGGAAATAATGGATAAAACAAAGACATAAGTAATAACTCATCCATGTGTTCACAGGAATCATGATAATGAGCACATGATGTTTGCTGGCCTCATTTTTCCTCTCAGTAGTAGTAAATTTCATTAAGTGCAAAGAATTTTTAATTTTTTTCTTTGCACGATCTGTACATAGCAGTATCTATCACATAGAAGATGTTTTTTTAAAAATGTCTGGTGAATTGAACTGAGTGGTACAAAAATATATTAAAGTCATAAAGGAAGATTGTTTCCTAAATATATCAAGAAACACTTCAGAGAAGAGGTAGCATTAGAGTTCAGATTTAAAAACTTAGGTAGAAATTTCAAAGACAAAGAGGGAGAGGAATTATTTTTGAGGGGCATTGTTAGCAAAGGAATGGAGACAGAAAAAAATTGTTTACTGTGAGAGCAAGGACAGAAATTAGAGGAAGCAAAAACAAATAAACAAAAAACCCTATAGAAACACTAAAAGATAAAGAGAAAACACCTGAATAAAAATTCGGCCAACAAGCTGAAAAAGCAGTATGGAAAATTAAAATGGCATAAGAAAGAATGAGTAAAATCATTAAAAAATTGACAGTTTCCCTGCATCTAAAGTATATTAAAAATAATGTATAAAGTAAAATAAAACAATATTTTCCAATGAGAGAGTCTGTTTTGAATTTCCTAGATTTTAAGAAACAATATCAAAAAACTTGAGAATAGTTCAAAAGATAAACAAAATTATTAAAAGAAGAAATTACAGAAATGAGAGCTCTCAAAACAGAAGAAAAATAAAACTCACAAGCAGCAGAACAGCAAAATAAAATACATCATAGAGAATCTTTCCAAAAGAGTTGACATTCAGAGAGAAAAAGAAAGAGAATAACTGATTTCCAAAACAAACTTTTCTAAGTGGAAAATTTAGCCGAAGGAAACAAAGAGGAAACATTGTAAAAAAGAATGTACAAATTCAATATGAGCCAAAGAGACTATTTTTGGGAATCCTAGGACATGTGGTTTAATAAGATAATACTTCAAAAACCCTCAATGTCATCGAACAATATAAGAAAACTGGAGACAATAATAAAAGTTTGAATTAAAACATTCATATATAATCAACAGAAAAATGACTAATCTTCAAACCCTAAAATATTTAGTAGTTACTTTGGAAAAAATAAATAGCAAACAATATGTTTTTAAGTGGCAAGGAGAGAGGCCTTTATATATACAGGAAAGAAAATTCAAATAATACAGGAATATTTTGGATTCACAAAAAAATTACCAAAGAGATTGAAATATATTTTGAAAAGCTGATGAATACAAGATGGCTTTTTTTTTTAACCTAGGAGGCAATAGGAACCACTGAAAATATTGGAGGGAAGCAATGATGTAATCAGGTCTATGAAAAAAGAAATATATTCTGTGGGCATTTATAAATAATGTATTGATGAGTTGAGAGGTAACCTGATCTTTCATATTAATGGATTCAGTAGTACCATCCACACCATGGATTATTAGTGTGATTGAGTTGAAAAGGAACGGGTTGTCATTTCATAAATTTCAAAATTAATGTATTTTTTTTAGGTTTTTTTTGCAAGGCAAATGGGGTTATGTGGCTTGCCCAAGGCCACACAGCTAGGTAATTATTAAGTGTCTGAGACCGGATTTGAACCCAGGTACTCCTGACTCCAAGGCCAGTGCTTTATCCACTACTCCACCTAGCCGCCCCAAAAATTAATGTATCTTTAACCTATCAGGACATTTTCTTTTTCTATCTTTCTGGATATCAAAAAAGCCAAATGCTGAGAAAGGTTTGATTGTCAAGTTGCCAGTATCATTAAAAAAATTAAATATTAAAGAACAATTCATTTCAATATTATATAAACTATTTTGAAAAATAAGCAAAGGAGTCCTAGCTAATTCCTTTTTCCATGCCAATGTAGTGTTGATATTTAAAGGAAGAAGAATAAATACAAACTATAGACCAATTTCCCTAATTAATATTGAATTAAAAAACAGATAAATAAAAAACTAGTAAGGAGATTGTAATAATATATAACAAAGGTCATACACTCTGATTAAATGGAATTTGTATCAGAAATCCAGGGCTGGTTCAATGTTAGGAAAACTATCCTAACCATATCAATAACAAAACATTATAAATAACCATGTTAATAACTAAAGTAATAGAATCATATAATAATTTAAATAGATATAGAAAAAACTTTTAACAGAATACATTTATTCCTATTAAAAACACTAGAAAGCATTGTTAAAAAATCTCTAGAATGCAGTATCAAGGGACTAAAGAAAAAAATGTGAAGGAAGGTTAACCTAACAGTACCAGATCTCAAATAGTATTACAAAGTGGTAATTGTCAAAACAGTCTGGTATGAGCTAAAAAAATAGAATGGTGGATCAGTGGAGTGGATTAGGTACCCAACACACTTAAGTCAATGACCATTGTAATCTTGTGTTTGAAAAATGCAAAAATCAAAGTTTTGGGGATAAGAACTCATTATTTGACAACAACATTCTGGGAAAACTGGAAAGCAATAATTACTTTTTGGGTAACATTGGACAACTAAGTTTCTCTTATTGTGTCCTAAATTTTTCATCAGTAAAATTGATGAATCAAAGCAGAGTATCCCTAAGGTTTTAATCAGTTCTAGAAATCTGTCACTTTATGGAATATGGCAAATAGAATGTTAGAAAATATACTCTTGCTTGCCAGAAATCAACAAGTCCAATCTAATTGTTGATGGAAAATTTAATATCAAGCTAAGGCAAATGATTACCTTATCAGAAACAACAAATGAGATTACGTATGCTAAATTATATTCTTTTAAAGTACTGTATAATTTTAAGATATTCTTATTGTTTCCATTATGAACGCATTTGGGAAAAGGAACAAGTCTTTCTTAAGCATCTGTATTAAACACTTTACAAACAACTCATTTGTTATTTACAACAATCTTGGGAATTAGGTGCTTTTATCAGTCTCATTTTATAGTTGAGAAAATGGCGGAATTAAAAGGTTAAATGACTTGCCTATGGTCACCCCAGTGGTATGTATCTGAGAATGAATTTGATCTCATTTTCCTGACTTCAAGTTTAAGGCTCTATTCATTTCACCACCTAGCTGCTTATTAATAGAATTGCATTTTATTTTGATTATAGTCATTTTATTACAATTTTTTGATAATAATAATTAGCACCATTTGATCCTATATTTTGTTCCATGTTCTTTTTTCTTTCAATCCTAGGGATTTCTGCCCTATACCTAAATGAATTCTCATAAATAACATGAGACTTGCTTCAAACTGCCACCCTAAAACATCTTAGAGAACTCCCCCCCACCCCCCAGTTTAAATAAAAAGCACTTCCACAATCCTTTATCCTACTGCCTTTCAATACTAGGTAGTCTTCCAACCTGCTTAGGAATTCACCACTACACTGCTCAATAGCATTTTATGACACATTTTGCAAATCAAATTTAAAAGCATAACTGAATAGAATTAAATTAATGCCGTTTGGTAATGTCAGTGGCACCTAGACTATGGCAGGCTAGCTTAACTGCTTAAATATTTTTCAGTTTCATGGTGCTTATTTTTCTCCTAGGATCATCAATAGAAGCTAGGTGTACTCTGGGTCTGTGTCTATGTCTGGGTTTGTGTTTCTGTTTGTGTGTGTGTGTGTGTGTGTGTGTGTGTGTGTGTGTGCGTGTGTGTTTGTGGGGTAGGGTGAGTGAGTGAATGTGGTGACTAGTAACTGTAAATGTAGTTATGGATCAATGGAATAAAGAATATGATTTTCTTTTTGAAAACAATTATCCTTAGCAGTTTTTGTTTTCATAGTAGGTATATCCTGATATAGTGCTCCATACCCTTTTACACTAAACTCTCTTTCTGACAACTAAAAACTGTTAAATGTCATCATATATTTCTACATATTCTTACGTATATCTATGTATGTGTGTGTTATAGGTATACATATACATACATATGTGAATATATACACACTTGGTTTGTTTGCACCAAAACTTTTTACTAATATGTATACATGATTTTTAAAAAGTTGAGTATTATTGGTTTAAGAATAAACTTTGTAGGAGCTTTGTTTTATATTATTAAAGTAAGTTCTTCATTGGACACTCCGTAAAGTGCTGAAGTCATACATTTTACTAAAAATAATAAAAACAGGGAGTGTTAATAAAAGAGAATATGTTCCATAGAAAATGGAAGTGGGTGGCTAGGTGGTGCAGTAGATAGAACATGGGCCCTGAAGTCAGGAGTACCTGAGTTCAAATCTTGCCTCAGACACTTAATAATTACCTAGCTTTGGCCTTGGGCAAGCCACTTAACCTCATTTGCCTTGCAAAAACCTAAACAACAAAAAAAGAAAATGAATGCAGATTCAGGAGAAACCATTATTTACTATTCTCTTGTCATTTTATGTCCTATGTTACCTATGAAAAAATCACTTAACCTCTCTTTGTCTCTATTTCCTTAACTATGATTTAGGGTTAATGGTCCCTTTTACTCATTTCTCCTGGGTGTTGGGAGTTTTAATGAGGTCTTCAAGTTCATTGAGTAAAGTGCAGTGCGATTGTGAACATCACTGCCTATTGGGGTTCATGGAATCTATGCCTACAAGGATCTTATTTTGTACACATTAGAGGCAGATCAATATATGAATCTAGAATAGCTTTCTGCATGTAAAACGGACAAAAATTGACACAGAATGAATATTTGTTAAATTGTTTAATATGATTTAATGAAAATGACACTTTACAGAGGTAGGGGTCAGGAGTTCTCATCCTAAGTGTCCATGAACTAGTCACTTACTCTTTTCTGAGCTTCATTTCCCCCCTATTTAAAATAATAAGAATAAGAATAATAAAATTGGATGAGTTCAGGAAATATCCCTATAATGTGAATTCTAAGAAATTTACATGCTATGTCTTTCTAGGTTTGAAAGTCCTTCTAGCTCTAAAATTCTTCATTCTTCATGCTGACAATCTGTATTCTAACATGCCTTTGGACTCTAAGATAATGTGTTTCTGTGATTCTAGCACTTGGATAGGCAAAAGCTGTATCCACATGTGTGAAGAGGAAGAGGAAAATTGGTGCAATTATGCAGATAATTCCAGGGTTAAGGGGAAACAGAAAGGCCATTCTCTGCTATTCTCTCTCTCTCTCTCTCTCTCTCTCTCTCTCTCTCTCTCTCTCTCTCTCTCTCTCTCCTGCTATGTGAATTGTCTAGTCTTATATTATTAAGATAATTGCCTCAATTCTCCACTTTCCTTTGCATGGTTAGATATAGCATTCACTTGTTAAATGGGTGCAGCTACACTGAAATGAGTACAGTCTTTGGTCTGTTTCTTTTAAATTCAAACACAGCACTTCTGTCATTTTCCTTGCATCAGTGAACCATCCCATAATGTTTTGAGCTGATACAGGCCCAAATTGTTCAGGGGAATTTAGCACACAGTGTACTTCCTAAATGCTGAGTTGGGTTTGTTTATTACTTGCCTGTTCATATTTGCTCATCCAATCCCAAGGCCGTCACTTGAACACATCAATCAATTCAACTGAGTTCCCCTTTCAGCAGTTCCTCAATGGAAACCTTGAGAGAAGAATCCTATTGACAACAAGCTCATATTTCACTAGGGATTCCTTTTTAAAGTACTTTACCAAAACAATGAACATCTATTGTGGGAGAGGAAAACAGCAACTGTGTGTTGTTGTCAGTCTTCCATCTTGCATGAAAATTTCTATTTACTAGAGATTATAGTGGCAAAGGTAAAATGCGTTCATAATGAAAAGTCAGGAAAACTAGGTTCTAGTATCAGCTCTGAATCTCTAGCTAGAGCTGAAATTAATTAGATTTCCACTCTAGGCCTCAGTTTCTTCATCTATAAAGAAAAAAAAGTGAAGTAGATGTTTCCAAGTTCATTTCTAGATTTAAAGGTATTTTTCATATATATATATATATATATATATATATGTATACTTACATATTGTTTCTTATATATATATATTCTATAATTTTATTTTCTCACATCTCCTATAACTTTCATATTCTGTGTCCTATGTTTCAAAATTTTACATTATGAGCTTCCTTATAGCTCTGACTTTCTTTTGTACCATGTTTTGGCATCCAGTCTTTTTTAAAAAATTATTTAAGGCAATGAGGTTAAGTAACACAGCTAGGCAATTATTAAGTGTCTGAGGTCTGATCTGAACTAAGATCCTCCTGACTCCAGGCCTGGTGCTCTATGTCATCTAGCTGCCCCTTAGCATTCAATCTTAAAGACCCTTTCTATTTCCATCAGTATTTGAAATGCAGTGCTTCTTTCTCAGCCAAACTTGAAAATTATGTCCTCTGAATATCTTAAAGCAGATATAATCTGCCTTCTCTTTCTTTGAATTTTATGGAACTCTATTTGTTCATCTTAAAGTTTTTTGGATTTTTTTCTATTATAGTTATTTATTCCTGGGTCTTACCTTCTATCCATCAGTATTTTGCCATGATTTTATTTTTACTCTGTAAACAGCACAAGTCTGGGCACATGAGAGGTCCTCAATGTGTATTCAATTGCAATTGTGGGTGAGGGAAATCACCAAAACATGACAAAGTTTTAACTAGTCTGATAAGTAGTCAGGTTTTAATGGTATAAAAACAGGTGTAATTGTGAATTCTACCTCTATCATTTACAAGCTACCTAAGCTATAAATCTTTTTTGTCATTAGCCATCCATAATCTATAAAATGGGTATAATATTTCCATGTGCACTACTACCTACATCACAGGGTTTTTGTTTGTGCTTTTGGTTTTGGTTTATTTGTTTTTAATCAAATTGGCCAAGCTTATCTGACATTTATGAGTGCCTCAAGGTTTATGAAGAACTTTCCTTTCAACAAAACTTTTATTGCAGTTATTAGTCTATAATCAATATTTTATAGGGTTAATCTCAGAGATATTAAATGACTTGTTCAATATGGCATAGTTAGTTGTTGACAGAGATAGAGCTCATTGTCCAAAAGTGTGCTGGAATCACCTTGAACTGGTTTGAGAGTCAATTGCTAAATTTTCATCATGAGCATTTATAACTAATCAAGTGCAACAAATAAGAGCTGGTTTTATTGTTGGATTTTTTTTTGATTGCCTATACTTAAGAAATTGATGGAGATGTTAAGAATACAGATTAACAAATTTTTTTCAAGAATAAGGATTCTTTTTCTTGAGAGCCAGTTGTTACCTTACTACCACACATCCATATCATCTTATGTTTAGTACCGTGTTCATTGCACTATACCATGTTGCTTCCTATGTTATGTGGTTTGTGATCACAAAGTATTACCTAATTTTTTCTTTTGTTTTTTGATGATTTTTCTTGTGAGTTTTCTGATGATTAAATAAAGCAAGTAGAAAACAACCTTCCTTTGCCTTAATGTTGTATTTTTATACTCTCATGGTCTTTTAGGCAGTCTGTATGATGTATTGGATTTACCTTTTCAATTTTTCATTATTCTGGTGCTCTTATGATTATTAAGAATAATATTACGATAATAGCAATTAGCCTACCATATGACTAATGGTCCCTTAAATTGATTTTGACCAATCAATTGCAAATTCATTTCATTGCAAAATTTCACCAAGCTGGGTTAGAAAGACCTACTTAAAAGGACTCTGGAAATGTCTTTGTTAGGTGCATTTTGTGGAACCCTAGGGCTCTATGGAAGCTTTTAAGGATTTAATAGAAACTTGTGAGGGTTCAATGAAAACTTAAAAGTTCAATAGGAGCATACAGGGGTTCTATGAGAACACATGAATGTTCCACTGGGGTTTGTGAGATTTCCTCTGAAGCTTATGAAAGTTCCATAGAAATGTATGAAGATTTCAGAGACTACATTACATAGTAAATTTCTACAAGTGGTATTTGGCTTCATGTGTAGGACTAAATTGCTCAAACTTCCTCCCTAAGATAGTTTGCACAAGGATATTCTCTCTCAGTACAATTCTTCTCTTTTCATTATTATCGTTACCTTATTTCAACATTTTTGTTCCTAAGTAAAACAAACTATATGGGTTAAGAAAAAAAAGAGTTTTAATTTTCCAAAAATGAAATTAAAAAGTAAAATTTAGAAAATTGTACATGCAAAATATAAAGGTAAAATTGAAAAAAAAAGTCATTTTCCTTCTCTTATTGTAGAGACAATATGGTGTAATGAATATTAATTCTAGTGTTAGCTGTGGTCTAACTTCATGCATGGAAATGAATGGACAAATATTTGATTTCTCCAAAACTATCTCCAGATAGGTTTTCTTTCCTGGGAAGTGATTATGCTGGACATCTGTATTCTAAAGTCCATGACAGTCAATGCTGTATGCCCTAATAATTTATCTTCTATGATCATTTACATTCCAGCTCTATGATTTGTCTATCTAGATATAGAGTACCTACTAAGTGGCAAAAATCACTGGATTTGAAGACAGAGAGCCTGGGTTCAAATTCTGGTTCTTTTCCAATGTACTATATGGCATCAGCCAAATCAATAAGGACTTAACTTTATTTCTTGATTTTTAAAAGATAGAGTTGGAATGGATGATTTTCCCAAGGTCAGTTTTAGACACTTACCAAAGCAAAATAAGAATATTTCCCTAACCTTACCTCCAGGAAACTTGCAGTCTAATTAGGAACACCAAACAAACATTAGCTAGAAAGACAAAACAAATCAGAATGTCATCCACCACAACAACAGCACCAAAAATAAAAACAAATTGTATAACCATGCCTTGGTTTGTTTTGTTTTATTTTGTTCTGGTCTTTTGATAAGAGAGACAACAATCTAAGCTGGGTTAGTAAGATAAAGCTTGAAGGAGGAGCTGAGACATGATCTAGATGCTGAAAAATATCTTTTATAAACATGAGAGTAACTGACAAAGTAAACCTTTTTTTTAGCCTTTCCGACTTTCAACTAGTGTTGCACTAATTTCTATGATCAAAGAAGGAATTCATGAAAATTTTAATAAATCTTTTTCTTCCTGGCTTTCAAGGAAGGCCTTATTCAATTTTCTCCCACCTTACTAATTGAATACCATTTAGAAAAATTGCTCAAAATGCTTGATACATTGGAAAAAGCACTAGCTTTAGAATTCCAGAATTTCTGTTTAAATATATCTCTTTCACTGGCAAACTGTGTGATCAAGGACAAATTAGTTAAACTCCCTAAGTTTCAGTTTACTCATCTATACAACTAAGGAAATGATAGGTCTCTGAGGTTTCTTATCTCTCTTGAACTATAATCTTGTAGTGTATTCAGGAGAGTAATAACAATTAATCAACTAGCATGTATTTATTAAATGTTAGGCCTTGTTTAAGGCACTGGGGATACCAAGACCAAAAAAAATATTTCCAGAGCTTTAATTTTGCTATAATATGTTCATTAAAAAGTAAATATAAAACATGTACAACCAAACCAGCCCGGAGCTCAAGGCATGAGTCGGGAAATCTTGGTGAGTTTGTTCAGTAGTTAGGTTAAATCTAGATTATGGAGTGCCTTGAAGGTTAAATATGTTTTTGTTCAATTTTATTTTGTTTTTCAGGTATACATTTAGAAAACTAAAACCTATTATAAACATGTATAGTGAAACAAGACAAATACTCACATTGACATATACATATATTGTTATTGTTCAATTCTTCCCAACTCTTCATGACTGTATTTGAGTTTTAATTTGAAAAGATCCTGGAGTGCTTTGCCAATTTCTTCTCCTCATTTTATAGATGAGGAAACTGAGACAAATAAGGTTAAGTAACTTGATCAGGGTCACATAGCTAGTAAATTTCTGAAGCCACCCAGTATACTATCCATTATGTCACCTTACCTGCCCTTTTATATACATGCTCATATATATATACACACATTCATATATATATATACATATGCATATATATAAATATATAAAGTGCATATTTATATTTGCAGATATTTATGAATCCTCAGAAATTGTGATTGGTCATTGTGTTGTCAGAGTTCCTGTCTATCAAAATTATTTCTTCAAAAAATAATTGTCACATATAGATTGTTCTCCTGATTTGCATCACTTCAGTTAAAGTTTGTTCTGATTTATCTGAAACTTTCTGCTTCATGGTTTCCTATAGCACAATAGTATTACTCCACATTTTTATAAATGTTGAACCATATCCCAATTGATGAGCACCACATCTATTTTCAATTCTTTACCAATACACACAGAAAAAAGTTTCTCTGAACATTTTTGAACATATGGATTTGATTCTTCTTTCCTTGATCACTTTGGAAAATGGAAATGGTCACGCAGTTTAATAACTTTATTGGTCAAAGTACCAAATTGTTTTTCATAATGTCTGGAGTCATTTACAGTTTTACCAATAGATTGTTAAGCTACTTTCCCTGTCCTTTGCCTATGCAGCATCTGTCTCTATTTTTTTTTGTTAACTTGAGCAAATTTAGAGGTGTGAGATGATAAATTCAGAATTGCTTTAAGATATAATTTCTGATTATTATTGTTTTTGGTGTTATTGTTGTTCAGTCTTTGAATGTCATGATCCTTCCAGGAATGATAATGATGATTTAACTTCTATTTCCAAAACTAGAGTTGAAAGAGGAGCAAAGGGATGGAGACAAAGAGCAAAAAGGCAACAAATGACCTATATTTGGCCAGAGTATAGTTTGATTGGACAAGTCAGTTATGGAGAAGTCTAACAAGATTTCAGGGCACCAGGAAAGATCTGAAAAGCCCTGTGGGAGGCAAGAAGAAGTTTGGATCTTATTTTTCTTTTTTCTAGAACAGAGAAAAAGCAAGAATTGTGATGAGGAAATTGAAGAAGGTTTAGATATCAGTTCAATATCAGAGAATTATTTTCTAACACTTTTTGTTGTTCAATTGTGTCTGACTCTTCATGTCCCCTTTTGATATTTTCTAGGCAAAAATACTGAAATGATTTGCCATTTCCTTTTCCAACTTATTTTTGCAGATGGAGAAACCTGAAGTAAATAAGCTTAAGTGATTAGCCTAAGTTTGCATAGCTAGAAAGTTTCTGAAACCACAGAAAGATGAATTTTCCTACCTCCAGAACCATTACTCTATCCACTGTGACCCCTACTTGACCTTCTAACTATTAGGGTTAACCAAAAAATAGAGTACACTACAGTTTGATGAATTTGTTGATTCTGTCAAGCTATTTGAATCTTCTCTGGTTTTATAAATTGGCATGGCAATAGAAACTTCCACTCCTAAACTCTTTCATTATAGGACGTCATGGGGAGGAATGAAAGTCATTTGACAGGGATAGTATCTATTAAAGGTTCTGATTAGGAGGCAGTATGTTCTACTTCAAAGGGTTCTGAACTTGGAGTCACTTGACCTGAGTTAGAATCCTAGTCCTTCTACCCAGTGATCTTGGGCAATTGACTTCGAGTTGGTTTCCTCATCCATAAAACAAGGAGGCTTATATTAGATTTTTCCTTTGGCCCCTTCCATCACTAGTTCTGTAATCCTATGATCTTCACTATATGAATCTGGAATAAATAGCCTCCAAGGTACTATCTGATTCTGAAAGTCTGTGATTTTGAGAATGAAGTGATGAGAAAAACAACAACATAAACAACAGCAATAACAATACACACAGAAGCCTGATTATAGATTGCCATCGTCTCTTCCAGCTGACAAATCAGGTAGAAAAGTCTCCTGTGGCTTGGTTGATTGGTTGTTCAGGAGTTTATGAAGGGAGTTCTTTTTTTCCTAATTAGTTCTACTGATTGCCACTGGTTCAATGTCATTAGGCAAGTCAGGGCAAGTGATTCTTAAGAGGATTCTTATTATCTATGCCTTCTTTTAAGGACTGTTCCTGGAGAAAGAAAGAATATAGGACAAGTCACACTGTTCTCATTACCCCCTCCCTTTCTGCTTCTGTCCAGTGGGCATTTTTTATACAGCTGAGGGCAGGTGAGCATAAACAACTAGGAGAGCCAAATTGGCTTTTGGAAAGAAAACTGGATTTGGAATCAGAAGACCTGGGCTTGTATCCCAGTCCAGATACTCAATGAATATAGTATCCTTGATAATTATATCATATAATTTAGATAAGAAGGGCAACTCAGGACATAAGAAATGACCATTTATTCAGGGTAACAAAGGATATGGCAGAGAGGAGAATCGAGACCAGATTTTCTGATCCAGACATGTTGCCATTATAAGGGTGGGAGATTCCATTGCCACTCAATTTATATAATCAGGAAAAATTCAAATAGCTTAATAACATCAACCAATCTATCAGTTATAACCTGATGCCAAGAAACTGTTAATCAATTTGAGAAAAGTAAAGTACTTTGATAAAGAGGTCACCCAGAAAATATTTTGTTTTTGGCCGAAAAATTCAGACACATAACAGTCCATACATAAAACAGTAAACCAATTTAGAATCTCAATGTCTAGTGGCAAAGAAATCAAATGATATGGAATATTTGGCTTAGAATTCTCTTGGTAAGAAGGAAGGAAAGCAAGAGGAGAGGAACAATGTGACTTTTTTCCCATTCACCAGAGATTGGGAGAGAAACTGTGACTGACAGAGTTGCAGTGGTAATGACAAAGGAAGAAATGGTAGACAGATTTGGAAATATAACAACCTAAGAAAAGTAATAGCTTCAGAGATGATGAGCCTTTGGCATAGAGATAAGTGTTGGCCATTGACTCTTTAAAGGCACCATTTCATGAATTCCAGAAAATACCTTCATGAATGCTTTTCAAAAGGAGGAAAGACTTTCAGTGACCAGGAATTGTGAAATGTTCCTTTTCCTCATGTGTTTCAACATTTACACCTTACTCTTATTTGGACCTGGTGTATTCACAGGGAGACTGTAGCTCTGATTTGGAGATTTTGTACCAACTGTTCTTACATTATCATCCTAGTAAATTCCCTTTCTATAAGCTAATTCAGTTTGGTTAACAATGGAAAGATCTTCAGTGATTATCCTTGAGTGACAATGTTAGAAGTCTTAAGCTCTTACAATTATCCCTATAACTTTTCAGGGGATCTTCCATGATTAGTGAAACTTGAGAAAGTAAGCCTGGAGGCAGTGGTTATACCAGTCTACCAATGATTATCTTTGTGACATTGGACAAGCAATTTCTCTTTTGGGGACTTTATTTTCTCTTTTGTATAAAACTTAAAAATAGAATTACATATCTTTAAGTTTTTTTCTGTCAAATTTTATGGTCTTATGACTGAGATTTGAATAATAACACTGCTGCTTATTGTATAATTTGGACAAGTCATTTCACATTTCCAAGCCAAAAAATGAAGGGAGTAAATTTTAACTTCCTTTCAATTCTAAATCTAATGATCTCTTATTAACCTAATACACTTTTGATCTTAAGATGTGCTCCTGATCTACTACCTAAACTTTAGGAGGAAGTTCACACCAACTAGTAGTTATCACCATTATCCTATTTCTATCTAGAGGGTTTTCATTATCTTTGTAATTAACAAAATGGGTCCACCTAGTTTCAGAATTAGAAAGAACATCAGAGGTGATCAAGTCCTACCATATTTGAATAGGAATTCTCTCAACAGATTTGATAAATGAATAGTTATCCAGTTTCTCCTCTAAGTACTTCAATACTACTTCTTGCTATACCTTCAAATAATTGAATACATTAACTTGCTCCTTTTAAGTCTTCTCTTCTGGCTAGATATCATCACTTCCTTCAACTGAATCTCTAATTCCCACCCCTTTCTATGTGTCCCCTTCTGAAACTACTGAAATTGGTCAATATTCTTTCTAAATAGTAGTACTCACAAACTAACACAATAGTCTAGATTTGATATATATTGCCTTGTTATGATACTATATCTGCATTATCTTCTTTGATTTACATGTAACATTGTAGACTTGTACTTTGTGTGAAGTCCACTATGACCTTTTTGAACACAGAACTTTACCCCTGAGAAATTCAAATCTAGGTGGTAGTGGAAGAGAAGTCAACAGAAAATTTCTCTGTGGGGTTTAGTGAAGGAAAGCTTTCTAAAATATTTTATATTGTCTGTATCATAAATTCATGCCTTTTACTACCAACTATTTCCTTCCTCCCTCTTTCCTTCTTTTCCCTTCCATCCTTCCTTACTGGGGGGAATCACAAAATTCATTTAGTCACTTCTTCCACCCTTAGCAATTATATATATGAAGAAATTGAGATGCTGAAAAGTTAATTTAATCTCAGAGCTGGGACACACACTAAAGAGTCTGACTGCAGTCAATGTTCAAGGAAAGTCAAAAAAGTAAAATAGAGTCAAGACCAGCAATGGAAATGTTACATCTTTCTTCTGTGTTCAGTATTCTTTCACTTATACTAAAATTTGAATTTTCAGTATTGGACACTTTAATTCTTGATCTTCATCATACAAATGATGTGTTCTTCTATGAAATATAAGTGTTTTTTTTTTCACTCACTGGAGACTTCCTGATCGTCTGCCATCATAGGTAATTAAAGGGTGATAGTTTCAATCTTTATTTACCTGGTGCTATTTGAGTAGACCAACAGGAGAAAAGACAAACCACTTTTAGAATAGAAATCAAATATTCCAATGGATAGAAACCACTTCAACTGCAATTTCTTTGGTCATGGGCAATTATTTTTGTTATTGTTTACCTTGAATTCATCACCACAATTTAAATATTAGATTATTCCAATTACCCCCATTTAATAAGATATAATATCAGTTGCCACCACTCTGCTAATTTCTAGTACTTCCACATATTTTAGCCTAATTTATCCATTCATTTCTAAAATTATATATATATATATATATATATATATATATATATATATATATACATATCTCAAAAAATATCCTTGGAGGTATAATTAACTTTTTCATTTAGAATCCTAATTTTCTCTCTGGTTCTGTTGCTGCAGTATTTAAACTATTTATTATGCAAACTCAGAGAACTTAAACTATGAATTATGTACAAATTTATGGATCCAAGCTAAGCCTAATAACTGCATCTCAGTGCCTTCAATTTTAAGGTAAGCAGAAGTGGAAGGAAGGAAGGAGTTAGCCAACCACAAATGGGTTTACTTTGGAGACTAGTCTCTTTCAAGGGCAGTTTCTCTGTATCAGCTTTTTTTTTTTTTTATAAATCATCTTTCATGACTGCAGTTAGCCACTTAAATCTTTTTATTTCTCTCTGTAAAAGATGCAGATTGTCATTTGGAAATATCTTTGGATGTGGCTCCTTGTATTTCTAAGAGCTTCTTTTTCTTTGAGAGAGAGTTCTATTGCAATAGAGAGAGAAATTGGGAGGACTAGATTTTTAGTTTCTACTTTGCTGCCAACTACATGGGCTTCTTTAAGTCAATGTGTCCTGTCATCAAAAAGTCTGGCAACAGTAGTTTGGCTGCTGTTCAGTGCTATACTATTTGTTTCACAAACACAGCCTCTTAGGATAGGTGAGTTCATTTGCCCAATGAGAATGTTCCTTGAGTTTCCATAATCATGAAAATAAAATGCCAATATTGCCCCATCAATGAACTGATTTGGCTTACAATCATATAATTGTGCTGCCTGCAAATTAAATAACATACTGAAAGAATTCAATTCTGTCATTGGTTGGCAATGAATATAAAAGCTTTTGTGCAAATGATTTGCTAGTGATATAGTATAGAAACAATGTATAATTCAGGTAAGTATTCAAGGAGAAAGGGAAATAATTTTTCAATATATTTAATAAATGTAGTATAGTAATGATTTAAATAATTCAGACCTCCAGATGAATTGTCAGCTTTAAGTATTGACAATGGGTTGAAATAGGTTCAAGTAAATTCACTTTGCTTCATATAGACACAGTAAGGGACTCTCAGGAAAATACAAATAAAATAAATCAATAAAAGCTGACACTTCTAAGGCACTTTTAAATTTACCAAGCACATTACATATATAATAAGAGTGACCAGAGGAATTCCTGATCAATTTGATGAATCCTGAAATCCAATTGATAAGATTAAAAGGTGTGAACATTTGCCAGAAGGACTTTCTCATTGTGGAGGTACATATTGGTCCAACTGCTTGCTGAGGGAACACAGAGAATTCCTTTGATTGGACCCTAGAGCTGGAGCTATCTTAAGGGGGACAATTATTTGGGGGGGTTGTTTGAGAATGAAGCATATCTAAGGAACTACCTATGCTTTCTTTCCTTTCTTTCTTTTCCTCTTTCTTTCTTATTTCCTTCCTTCCATTATTTCTAGAAAGAGAGAAAGAAAAAAAAGAAAGGACCACAAAATGATAATTTGCAAAAAAGACACAAGATGAGTGTACTGCATTCACCCAGGTTTTGGTAGTTCATTTATTGATATTCAGATACTAGTTGTCTTCTTGGTTTTTTTTTTTCAGTTTTCTATTCTATGTACAAGTTAGAGACTAGTGAAAATCCTAGCAATGGATATCAGAAGAAACCTAGCTAACTGATGGAGTAGAAAGAATACTTGATTCTGTAATCAGAGTAGCCAGCCTTGGAACTTATTTCTGATGCATCTCTTGGACCATGGGCAAATAATTTAATGTCCTTGAGTCTCAGTTTCCTCATCTGTAAAGTAATAGACTGGGGATTATGTGGTCCTTTTGGTATCTTTTGGCTCTGGGTTTATGATCCTTTGATGTTGCTAGGATAGATAATGTTTATTTTGTAGGTAATTCTTGTTTTGAGAATTTCTTTTAGAGAACTTCTGACTTGAATTATTTGGGATCTTGTCTCTTAAAGAGGAAAATAATTCTTTTACAGTGTACTTCTTGGAGAAGAAAAATCATTTTCAACTAAAGTTCTAAAGTCATTCTATGAAAGGACAGGAGATCTGGCTCTTATTCCTTATAACTAAATTTATCAGACAATGTAAGCAGAAGGTATTTATTTTTCTTTCTTTTTTAAGGGAGAGTGGAGTTTAATCAGTCTAATGAATATTTTGATATATAATTTTTTTAGAAGTACCCATGGATACCTGTGAGTCCTTTGAACTTTTTGCACTCTCATACAGAAATCTAAAGGAAAGAAAGTGCAGGAAAAGCAAAGGGTAAAGGGATGTCTGAATCCTAGGTCACTAGTAGAAATTATGGTGAATGGGTGATTTCTTAGATTATGATAATTGTTTCCTCCAGACACTCTGCCAATCAGATGAATTCTTTGTGTCTTCTTAACAAGAGATTAAGGTACCTTTCTGTTTCCATGGAAAAGGTTTTTCAGTCAATGGTCCATGCTGTAATGTAGCATAAACTTGACAGTTTGATTGGGAAACTGTTAAGATTGATTAGGGATTACCCTGATCACTCTCATGGTATGACTCAGTCACCTAAAATTCACCTCAAAGTCTGTTACAACTGCTAACAAGGGAGAATGTTAGGATTTTTCACATAGGTGCATATCACAGAAAGTAGAGCATATAAGGGCCTTAGAACATAAAATATTAAGGAGAGAATTAGAGGTTTTATGCATATTTGCATGAAAAAGGTCTTCATTTTATTTTATCTTTTTTTGAAAAGGATCTTTAAATCAGAATATAAGGAAATGGTACAGTCTATTAATTATTTTTTGTAATAGCTAGTATTCATAATAATATTTGGCATTTGCTTCAAAGTTTGAAAAGAACTTTACCAATATAACATAATTTAATCCTTACAATAACTCTGAGAGATAGGTGCTATTACTATTCAAGTTATAGATGAGGCAACTGATTAATATAGAGGTTAAATGACTTGTTGTGTTTACCAGTAGGTATCTAGTAACTAGTAAGTTTCTGAGGCCAAATCGAACTCAGACCTTCCTGAGTTCCTTATCCTGAATTCCTTTTTTTCATTTTTTTTTTGAAAGTCTACCTCCTTGGCAAACCTTTGATAGGGAGTGTTGGGTCTGGAGTCAGCAACATCTAAGAACAAATTTGGTCTTATATTTAATTCAACTAATTGTATGACTCTAGACAGGTCACTTAATCTTTTTTTTTAGGTTTTTTGCAAGGCAAATGGAGTTAAGTGGCTTGCCCAAGGCCACACAGCTAGCTAATAATTAAGTGTCTGAGACTGGATTTGAACCCTTGTACTCCTGATTCCAAAGCCGGTGCTTTATCCACTAAGCCACCTAGCAGCCCTAGGTCACTTAATCATTGTTAAGAAATATCCAATTCCTCAGCTGTATAATAGGGATAATAATAGCAACTGTCTCCCAGGGTTTTATGTATAATTATAATATAAATAATATATAAAATAAATATAAATAAATGTATAAATGATAGAATATTATTTATTTTCTTATAAAATTTATTAATTAAAAAACTTTAAAATACTTAATAAATGCTTTCTTTCTTTTTTATTTTTCTAGGTCCTTATAAACCAAGATTATACATGATTTTATAGAATTAATAAAATTGTGATGAAATATGATTTGTGTTTGAAAAAGCAAGAAAAATGAAAATGTATTAAAGGGACTTCATGGTAACATTTAAAGCATTGAAAAGCTATCACTCCTTATCTACAATTTTCAACAAAGCTCAATTTAATATTAATATTTCCTCTTTGTGCCACTTTAATTTGATTGGACTATGTAAAACTTAGCTTGTTTGGTGATACAAAAAGAAAAAGAAAAAATATCAATTTTTAATAAAACCTTTATTGCTTATTTTTCTTAATCTCTGGACCTTCTTCCCAATCAAGTCCCCCACTAAGGAAATATCATTCTTTTTTGATGTTGGAATTTCATGATTGAAACTTAATACTGGATATCCTATTGGGAGAAAGGGTCAACAAGAATGTAAGGACTTATAAAACAACATATTTCTTCAGTGCAAAAGTAGAACTAATGGAAAATGGGGGGTGGTGGTAGTCATGATATAATTTCATAAGGATTAATGGCAGGTCATTTAATCCACAGTAGAGACAGCCAGATAGATAGATCATTAAGCTATAGCATTGAAAGTGATTCTTTAGGCTGCACAAATAGCACCAGTGGGGTGCATGCACTCAGAGAGATATTGAATAAGACAAAAATAAGAATATTGTGAACAGTTAAGTGTTTGATGCCATGGTCTTGGAATCCATAGAGCTAAAAAAGTCTAGCTATAAAGAGAGCTTTTTACAAGGAAACCAAAAATGTACTTTCTCCTATCTGCCAATATTATTTGAGCTGAGGATTGGGAGGAGGGAAAAGGAGAAAAGAGAAAAACTTTGAATTATTTGTGTAGGCAGAATATTTTTTATCTGATTCAAGGTTATGCTAGACTATGATCCTGAGGTGTCTTCTGATATTATTATGGAGTCTTAATTTTATTTTTTTCAATGTAATAATAGCAATACTTGAATATCCTCAAAAACGTTGATTCTCCTCTCCTCTAGAATTTAATTTGTTCATAGAATCACAAGATCGTAGTGGTTTAGTGGCTAGACTGCTGGGCCTGTGGTCAAGAAGACTCATCTTCATGAGTTCAAATTTGGACTCACACTTCCTAGTCATATGACTCTGGGAAAATCACTTAACCTTGTTTTCCTCAGTTCCTTACCTGTAAAAAATGAGTTGGAGAAGGAAATGGTAGACCAATCCAGTAATTTGTCAAGAAAATCCCAAAATGGAGTCATGAGAGTCTGTCCCTTTTGAAAAATGAAACAACAATGAGAGAGGCTATATAAATTTATCATTCTATAGCTTTGTTCAGGGAAATATATTATTAAATAAAAACACATTAAAACAAGATTTTAGATAGCAATTGTGCAAAGAGATGAACAATATAAATACAATACAAACATTAGATTTTAGTTTGAGACCCACATATATTCATTTTGCAACTAAGGAAACTGAGACAGATGAAATAAATTATTGATGCAATATATTGATTAAATTGAAGAGAAAGGGGGTAAAATAAAAATATCCTATGTTCAGAATAGACCTCCTTCCACTATCCCATCTTGCCTCTGAGTGACTTGTATCCCACCACTTTAGGGTAATGAAATCTTTCCACTGGAAATCACTCACACCTAGGTAATCTGCATGCACTGAACACACTTAAAGATTTCAAATATGATTCATGGTTTTGGATGAGTCACTGCAGATGGAAAACCTTCTGTGAGAGCTTCAGCAGTTTCATCAGAAGATGTCGGGTCACTGTAGAGGATGCTGAGATTAATATGAAATGGAGAGAACCAGTCAGCTTCAGAAACATTGATTTCACTCCCGCCCATCTCTGCTGCTAGTTATGAGCTGGCAACGGGGTCACCTGGAGTTTCTAATATATATTTTTCCTGCTTCTTGTTGTAGTGTGATGATTTCAAGTTTGAGTTCTTGTTTCATTAGGAAGTTTCCAAGGAGACCAGAGGCTTTTTTTCCTTCTTCAGTGTTAGTGTCTCTTCTACAATTCAGCTCTGTATTCTTTTTGAAACCCACAAACATGGATTGTAAAGCATATATTGAAAGACTACAGAAAATAACATTTTATATAAAGGTTTAATCAAATTCTCTTAATATGATATATAACACAGAAAGCCCAATTTGATTAGAATTAGGAAGATACATTTTTTTTCCTGATTAAGACAGACTAACACAGGGTTGATTTGAGATAAAAATACTTGAGATAAATTCCAGTCTGACTCGTCCTATATGTGTGGGCTTTCTTCTGTATCTTGGTCTTAATTAAGTCCAGCATAAAATAAAGTGGTAGAACTAGAAAATTTCTGAGTTCATTTCATGTCCTAAGATCCTCTATATTCCCTCTTATCTTTAAGAGTTAATAGATGACATCCTTTATGATTTATAAAGGCTTCCCATTGCCCTTGTTTTGAATTTTCATTCAAACCAAGCTACCTCAAATGCATCATCTTGTTCTTAAATCCGAGTGTCTACAAACTTGTTGTGCTGAACTTAACAGAGAGGGTGATACCCTGATGAATTTTTTTTTCCCTGATGAATTTTTGACTATATCCTTTACCTTATTCCAATTCATCCCACTAATTTCCTAACAATTTTGAATCTTCAGTGATATACTTTCCACTTATTCTCAATATTCACTCATACTACAACAATTATTATTCAGAACCCCCAATTCTTCTCAACTAGAGGTAGTATGGTAGCTTGGAAAGGAAGATCAGTAGATTTGGAATTAGAATATCTGAATTAAGATTCAGTTTTCCTTTGCATGATACCTTTGAAAATCATCTGAGCATGGTGAGTTAAAATGAGTTTTCATTTATTTCCCAATAACTATACTTCTCTTTGGCTAACAACTCTGTTTTTTCTCTCTGAAGATCTTTCTATCAGTATCTCTGTCTCTTTCTCTGTTTCTCTCTTTATCTCTCTTTAACTATTTAATCTAATATATCTGGCTATCATCTATCTATCTATCTATCTATCTATCTATCTATCTATCTATCTATCTATCTATCTATCTTTTTGTCCCTTCCTTCAATGTCTTTCCAATTTCTCATCAATATTTTCCCATATCCTTCCTTTGTTCTTTGAATCAGTATTTATCTATCAAATTTTCTTTAAAGATTTTAGCTCCTGGAGAGCGGGGTCATTTGTTCCTATCTTTGTTGCTACATGCACTGGGTTCTATACATTGTCTATGGTAATAAAAATTATGAATGCCTAAGTGAATGAATGAATGCATTAGAGTAGCAGAGATTTGGATTCAAAAAACAATGTTTGAATACTGTAATAAAAAGGTGGAATTTTGTATATAAAAAGTCATTGCCCAACTTTCTAGAAAAATCTGTTTAGTATTCTGCTCTTTGCATAACTATAATGGTTGTCCCCCATTCCTGAAAACCATTTTCTCACTTTCAAATCATGAAATCTTTTTTTAAAATGCAGTTTAAATACCCCCTCCTACATGAAGCCTTTCCTGATCTCTGCTTCTCCTCCAACTGCAAATATCCTCCCTTCCCAACTAACTTTTATTTTATTACCTTAAAATTGCTTTATATTTTTGGATTTATTTATTCTGTATAGACCTATATGAAGAATATACATGTTTTATATTTAGTAGAATGCAATCACATTAAGTCAGGAACTTTGATATTTTGCTTTTGTTTCACCAGGGCTCAACATAGAATGTGTGTGGTTTGTTGGTTCTTGTCCTTCATTATCAAAGAAGACCAAAATGGCACCACTATGTTTGAGACAAATTACATACAGTATGTCCAACTGTGACTGATCAGACCAATAAGAGCCCAGAATGCTCTACCACAAGTTGCATACAATAGTCCATGTCAACACCTGGGGTGGGTCCTCTAAACTTTCAGATGTCACTTTTTCTTTGAACTGCTTGAATTCTGCCTTCCTCATAAGGCACAGCACCCTCACTGATGAGGGCATGCCTCGCTGTGTGATTCTGTGCCAGTGTCTCTCATGCTTTATAATCAGGTCTAAAGTTCTTCAATGAGACCTTCAGGGTGTCTCTGCATCACTTCTTCTGACCCTTTTGTGAGTATTTGCCATGTGCGAGTTCTACATAAAATAGTTTTTTTTTTTTTGGGAAAGCCTACATTTGGCATTCTAACAATGTGACCAGCCCATCATGGTTGCATTCTCTATAGTAATGTTGGAATGCTAGGCAGTTTAGTTCAAGAAAGGACCTCAGTGTCTGGTATCTTCTCCTGCCAGGTGATCTTCAGAATCTTCCTAAGACAAATTAAATGGAAGAGATTCAATTTCCTGACATGGTGCTGGTAGACTGTTCAGGTTTGACTTGTTGAGGTTCTCAAATGTTCATGTTACTAAAGGGTTAAACAGCATAATGAAATAAAAGGTTTTCTGTAATATAAGTTAGGAAATTTAATGTCTATTTACAGTGTCAATAATGAAATGCGTTAAGTACCTTAAGTCAATCATTTCCCTTCAGGTTCTTTGCTTTTTTAAAGGAAATATTTTTGGGGGTGGGGCAGAGACAAGATGGTGGAATACAGACAACAATCCAGTTGAACTCTCCCAACAGTCTCCTCCAAATATATATTTTTTAAATTTTTATTTATTTAAGGCAATGGAGTTAAGTGACTTGCGCAAGGTCACACAGCTAGGTAATTATTAAGTGTGTGAGTCCAGATTTGAACTCAGGTCCTCCTGACTCCAGGGTCGGTGCTCTATCCACTCCTCCACCTAGCTGCTCCAAATAACTTTAAAATAATGCCTCAAATCAAATTTTGGAGCACCAGAGCCAGCAAAAGATGAGAGACATTTTTTCAGGCTAGGACACCTTAGGAGGCCTGCAGAAGGTCTATAACATTGCACTGCTTGCCTGTCCAGTTCAAATGTCAAGGCAATACAAATTGTGAGCCATGGGGGTTGTTGTGATAGTAGTAGCAGCTTTTCAGTCCAGAAATAGTAAAGGGGTCAGGGAGAATTTACAAGGGGATCTTGGCTGGCATGGGATACAACTGAAACTGATAAGTGCATACATTGCTCATAAGAAACTGTGAGTCCCAGTTACATGGTGAAATGCACACTTGTGGTTCTCCATGACTGACCAGGGGTCCTGCTCACAGTTTCAAACTGAAAAGAAATGCTATTGTTTGTCTTTAGGGTAGCAGGGACTCTTCCTTGGTTAAAAAATAATAGAAATGAGGAGAGCAATAACTATATCTTTCTCAAGATGATACCACTTGGAAGCACCAAAACCTTGTAGGTCACCAAACTTGCTATGAAAGCAATGACACAAAAAAGAATGAAGCTTGGAATATCATTTCCCCGCAACATAAGCAGAGTCCAACTTAACATGAAGTTCAATGACAATAAATATGTTGGAAAATGAGCAACCAACAACAAAACAACATTTAAATGCTACTAGTTTTATAGGGAAGAACAAAGCAAAACATAGAAGAAAATAATGTGAAAATAGTTACAAACAAATTCTCAAAGAAAAATGCTAATTGTATCTAAGCCCAGCCAAAAATTTTGGAAGCACTAAAGGAGTGGTAGAGGAAAAAATGAAAAAAGAAATGAAACATGGTACAAGAAAAATTTAAAAAGATTATTATATAGCATGCTGTTGTGGTTTAAAAATTATAAGCAAAATGATTTAACACCACCCTGGGAAACCTTGTAAGAACTAAAGGAAAGTGAAGTGAGCAGAACCCAGAGAATATATATATACATTAATAAAAGTATTATACAATGATCATCTGTCAGTGGCTCATTCTCAGCAATACAATGATCCAAGAAATTTTCAAAATAATTATGATTAAAAATACTACCCACTTCCAGAAATAGAATTTATAGATTAGGAATGCAGATTGAAGAATATTTTTTTCACTTTCCTTCCTTCCTTCCTTCCTTCCTTCCTTCCTTCCTTCCTTCCTTCCTTCCTTCCTTCCTTCCTTCCTTCCTTCCTTCCTTCCTTCCTTCTTCCTATGTTTTCTTTTACAACATGACTAATATTGAAATGCTTTTTGCATGATTGTATGTGTATAACATATCAAGTTATGGACCATATCAGGGAAAAGTGAAAGAAAAGAAAGAGGAAAATATTTTGATACTCAAATTTTTTAAAAAATTGTAAAAATATTTTATTGGGGATAATATAATATTTTTTAAAGAAAATTATAAAATGTCTCAATAATACTGAACAAAATCATATCTTTGAAAAAAATTGAGCAAGTGATAAAAAGAGGCACAGAAAAATACTGAAGAAAAGTACTTCTTAAAAAGGCAGAATTGACCAAATTAAAAAAAGGTGATACAAAAGCTCACTTAAGAAAATAATGCCTTAAAATTAGAATCAAGGAAGTGGAAGTCCATGATTCCATGAGACATCAGGAAACTATAAAACAACATCAAAATAATGACAAAGTAGAAGGAATTATGAAATATTTTATTGGATAAAAGAACTTCCCTTGGAAATAGATCAAGGTGAGATACTTTTAATAATTATTGGACTGCCTGAAAAGCGTGATCAAATAAGGAGCCTAGACATACCCTTTAAAGAAATTTTTAAGGAAAACTGCCCTGAAAATCTAGAATCAGCCAGGAAAGTAGAAATTGAAAGAATCCACCAGTCAATTCTTGAAAAAGCTTTCCAAATGAAAACTCCATGATATTTTATAGCCAAATTTCAGATCTCACAGGTTAATGAAAAACTATTGCAAGCAACCAGAAAGAAACAATCCAAATATGATAGAAACATAGTCACAATTACACAAGTTTTAGCAGCTTCTGCATAAAACAATCAAAGGACTTGGAATATGACAATGTAATCCTTCAATGGGGAAAAGAAAAAAAAACAGATATTTAATTTGATGGAGAACTTTTGAATGTTCCTGATGAAAATACCAGAAGTGATTAGAAAATCTGACCTTCAGGGGCAGCTAGGTGGCTCAGTGGATGGAGCACCGGCCCTGGAGTCAGGAGTATCTGAGTTCAAATTTGACCTCAGACACTGAATAATTACCTAGCTGTGTGGCCTTGGGCAAGCCACTTAGACCCATTTGCCTTGCAAAAAAAAAAAAAAAAAGCTAAAAAAAACCCCTAAAAAATAAAAAAGAAAATCTGATCTTCAAACAATTGATTCAACAAAAGCATTAAAAAAAAAACCTGAAAGGCTAACCATTAGAGATTCCTCCCAATTAAATTTGGGAAGATAATGCATGTAACTTCTAAGAGGTTTATCATTATTAGAATAGTTGAAAAAATCTATATAGAATGCATGAATATGAGGCAATTCAATATAGATAATAATCTCCTCCCAAAATGAAAGTTTGAGAAACAAGGATGCACTGGAAGAAAGGGGAAGGAAGAACTAGAATGGGGAAAATTTTGTCACTTAAAAGAGTCAAATAAAGAAGAAATTTTATTGAGTTAGGCAATATTGGGAGGAATGAGAAGAAATACTTGAACCTCACTTTTATCTAAATTAGTTCAAAGTAAGGGAAATGTGTGTATATTATATATATATATATATATATATATATATATATATGCATTCATGTTTATGTGTACATTTATGTTTGTATATATGTTATGTATATGTGTGTATGTGTGTGTGTGAGTGTGTGTGAAATTTATCAAAATAGGAGCTATTCCTCAATCAATAAATGGTCAAAGGATATAAGCTGGCAGTTTTCAAAAGTAAAAATGAAAATTATCCATAGTCATATTAAAAAATACTCTCCCTATTATTAGAATAGTGAACATTAAAACAATCTGAAATTTCACCTTATAATCAACAGAAATGACAATTATTGGTCAAGATGAGAGAAAATAGATACACTAAAAACTGTTGGTGGAATTATGAACTGGTCCAACTATTCTGGAAAACAATTTGGTATTAACCTCATAACTATAAAACTTTTCATGCATACCCTTTCCTCCAGGAATACCCCTACTAGGTGTCTTTCCCCAAAAAGATTAAAGAAAATAAACCAAAATATTTACATCTGTTCTTTTAGTGGTGATAAGGAATTGGATATTGAAAGGATGCTCAACAAGTGGGGAATGGCTCAACAAATTACAGTAAATGTTTGTGATAGAGTCCGTTTTACCATATGAAATGACAATGGTGTGGGAGTTGAGGAAGAAAACAACATGACAAGGGGCAGCTAGGTGGTGCAGTGGATAGAACACTGACCCTGGAGTCAGGAGGACCTGAGTTCAAATCTGGACTCACACACTTAATAATTACCTAGCTGTGTGACCTTGCGCAATTCACTTAACCCCAATGCCTTGGAGAAAAAAAAGAAAGAAAACAATGTGATAAGTCCTATATGAAATGATACAAAGTCAAATAAGAAGAACCTGGATATCATTGGGCATAGTAACAATAATATTGTAATGATGATGAGCTATGAAAGGCTTGGCAACTCTGATCAATGCAATGATCCAATACAAATCCAAGGGACTTATGAAGAAAAAGGGGTTCACTTCTGTAAAGAGAATTGATGAATTCTGAGTACAAATTGAAGTTTAATTTTCTTGCTTTATTTTTTGTGATATGGATATTATGGAAATATGTTTTGCATGATTTCACAAGTGTAATTGATATCATTTCCCTTCCCTTCTTAGGAGGTAGATGAGGCATGGAAGAGAGGGATAGAATTTAGAATTGAAATTTTCAAAGAAAAGAATGTTAAAAATAAATAAATCTCTATCTCTCTGTGTCTCTGTGTGTGTTTGTGTGTGTGTGTGTGTGTGTGTGTGTGTGTGTGTGTGTGTGTGTGTGATGAACTGGAAAATTTCCTAGGTCTCTAATATGTAGTCCTAAATATTTTAATTCTTTCTATAGTAGTCCCCAGAAGGCATTCCTCTTCAACTTTCCAGGATTACAGAGTCTCAGCTATCTTGTATTCTTCAAGCCTTTTCATTCTCATTTGCATTGACCATTACAGATCCCTGAAAAACTCTTTTATTTAATTCTGCCTTAAGATATAGCTAAAACACCATCTTCTGCATTAAACTTTCCCTGATCCTCTTAATAGTTAGTTCCCTCCATTCCAATGTGTGCATGTGTGTGGCAGATTACTTTCTATTAATCTGCCACACACATGCACACACCTGTACGTGCACACAGACACACATAGATTTGTTATATGTATAATATATCTATTTCTTGTCTCCCTCATAAAAATGTAAATTCTTTATATTAATTGCATATAATGATGGTTTCATTCTTTATACTTGTAGGTATGAATTGACGTAAAGAATGTACTCAATAAATACTTGTTTATTGAGCCCCCAGATCAGTTATTCAATTCAAGAAAGTAAACAAAGTTTTTATTAAGGAGTTACTTTGCCAGGTAATGTACTGTGTCATGGGGAAGCAAACAAATACACAAAAAAGTAAAAGATGTTCCTGACTTGCAAGAGTTTACATTCTAGTTAGAAAAATGTTAAACCACATATAGCTATCTATGTAAACTGGGGAAAATTTCAATGGGAGAAGGTTCTAAGCACCTGAGGAGTTAGAAAACTGAGCTTTGGAACAGACAAGGATTGTAATTCTAAGGGGCAGATGAAGAGGAAGTTCATTCCAGGAAAGGGAAATATCTCATGCAAAAGTACAGAAAGCAAAGATAAAATTCCATGTTTGATTGATATAAGCCAGTTTGTCTATAATATTGAGTATTTGAAAGAGAATTATATGCAATATGTGTCTAAAGGAAGGTTGGAGACAGATGGTAAAAGGTCTCAAATGTGAAAGAGATTTATTTGTATTTTACGCTGGAGATAAAAGGCAGCCATTGGAAATTCTTAAGAAGAGGGATGACATCATCAGACCTTTGCTCTTTAGAAATATCATTTTGGTAGTTGCATGAAAGGTGGATTAGAGAGAGGAGAAAATGGAGGCTGGGGAACCAATTAGCAGAATATAAATATCTTATATGTGCAGCAATACTATTTGCTTGATCTGTTGAGTTTTTCTTTGTTTGTTTTCATATATGTCCTTTCTATACCTTATCAGTAAACACATTTTCTAAAATCTAATAAATTCTGGCTCATATTCAACTGAAAGAACACCAGATAGGGGTTTATGAATAAAATATGATAAATGCCAACTGATACAGGGCAACTCCAGAACCCTGAGAAAAATGTTGCCTCTGGGAACACAATTTGCAAATATGACTAGGACTTAGAAAGAAACCCCAGACACTATACTTAGGTTTTGTTTTCCTTTTATCTAATTTATTTTCCTTTTTTTTCTGTATTTCACTTAGGTAAATGACTAATTCAAATTTTGTTTCTCCTCCTCATCCTCAATTTATAATTTGCATTAATTTTCTTTAGTAGCTCAGGAAAGAGGTGATGAAAACTTGGACTTGTGGTACCTATGGAGTGAAATAAAATGAAGATATTTGAGAGATGTGATGATAGAAGCAAAAGGAACTAACAACTTAATGGATATGGGAGTAGGGTGTGAGAGAAGTAAAATTCAAGAACTTCCTTATAGATATGGAAGTCTAATTGAGCAATTAGATTTTTGGTTTTTATCCTTGTTTCCTAGAAGAATAATAGTACCAGTTATTGTTAGGACAGAAATATGGTATTTTAGGGGTATTAGATGTGGAGGAAGTTAATATCATCTAATGGAAAGATATCCTGACTTCTTTCTGATTCTGCCGCTTAATAAACTGTTTGTCTTCATATAAATCCCTAAGTTCCTTTGGGTTCTTTTTTGAGTAATTTTTAAATGAGCAGTTGTATTGGATGATTTCTAAAATTTCTTTTTTTGTTATTCTATTGAATGGTTTCTAAATTTTGTTCCAAAATTCTGTGTTTGAATTTATATTCCAATTTTAATATGCTCTAAGTTTATTTAATCTTTTAAGTTCTCTTTCATCTATGAGACTAAAACATTGTCAAACACAAGATCTGAACCCTTATTGACATTAGAAATACCAATTGAGGAGATCTGGAAATTTCTTATTGCCTGTGAAATCTTGAATATCTCAATTGCCATCTGAGATTCAATTCCTTTATCTATGTAAATGAAAGAATATTCTATTCAAGTAGTCTAAAATCCTTCTAGTTCTAAAGTCCTAGGATCCTCATTTTATAGATTTGGAAGCATAGGCTTAGAGTTACTTCATCAAACACTTAGAGCAAGACTTTGATGGCCTGATATGGACTCTGATTTCAATATTATCATCTTCATGTCCTTCCAGTGGATCACAGAATCACCATAATATGGCAAGGTCATGAAGTCATTTATTCATTCTCATTCCCAGGCTTTTCATTTCCCTTCCCAAATCGTATTATTATTGCCCAGAATGGAGTCAGCATTTTCCATATCTTTGTAACAACTAGTTACCCTATTTTATCCATCTGTTTTCATCAATCAGGAAAGAGAGCCTATACCACATGTTCCTACTAATCTCCATTATCAAGATCCCTTGTTATCCTGTTATCCTGGAGTGAGGAGTAATAAAAATACCTTTTACTTGCTGTGTAGAGTACTATCTAATGGGAACTTTTTGCATCTTTCTATCTTTCTGCATATTCATCATGATTAACAATGGAACAATAAATTAATTGATAAATATAGTACCTACTATTTTCAAACTCTGTACTAAGGACTGACAGTGAATATGCAGGGTAGCCCAGAATATGTTTGCTGCCTTTGGGTGGATACGATTCCATAATCTCTTAGGAAGGGCATGATTAGATGTCCCATTTGGGACAGGTGGGTTATGATTAGAAGCCATTTCAGGACTGAGTTTCTCTCTTTAAATGTCTGAAGGACTATAATAAGGCACAGGAATTAGACATTTTTTGGACAAGATAAAATAGAATATAGGGATTTAATGGTTAATATGCTCATTCATTGTTAGATAATTTTAATTCTAAGTTAGTATAAGCCCCTGCACCTACTCTCATGTTTAATAATCTCTTTTTGAGGTTGGCATTCTCTCTCTACACTCTCTCTATACTATTTCTACTATCTTATAACTTTCCTCTCAGAAATACCCTCAGATTTCATATATATATCAAGGAGATAACTGTAACAGTATAGTTATATGTATATGTACATTCCTTTGATTATCCAAGTATAATAAGGCAAGAAACAGTGAGGTACATCTATTTCCTATATGTGTCTGCATTCTAGTATCCATGACATCTTACTATAATTTCCACTCATACAGCACGCATATATGCCCCTTTTCTATGTTAAATATTTTGTGGCTGCTTTTTATTCTCTGCCATTTAGGCAAATATCTTTGCTTTGATATAATTTTGTTAATTAATTGATAAAGGTGAACACACCACTGGGAGCTTACAAGCTATCAGTTTAGAAGTGTGGATTCAAATACTATCTTGAATCTATTATAGTTTTTCTTTTAGGCGTCCCAGCTTGTGAGAAATGGAAAGGTGACCTACCTAGGGTATGATAGAAATGACTGAACAATGAATTAAAACTTGGATTGAATAATGAGAAAATAATAAATTTAGAGTTTTGTAAATTACACAGTGCTTTCAATGATCCTTTCCTGTTCCATCATATATTTTTGCAACAAAAACAGCTTGGTATAATGGAAAGTTTATTGAGTACTTGTATCTGAATCCTTGGTGTATCAACTACAGTCCTTAAGTGGAAAAAATGGGGTAGTTTGTTTTGATGATCCCTAAGCTACTTTCAAGTTCCCATCTATGATCCTATGAGTATCAGTATTCTCTCCGATTCCTTTTGTGTCTTCCCTAATTAAGCTGTAAACTACTTGAGTCCAGGTATTGTATTTTTATTTGTATCCCCAGCACTTATAGTGTTTGGCATATAGCAAGCTATTAACAAATATTTATTGAACTAAATGCCTTGAAATAATGTCTCACGTTGTCTTTTCTGTTTCCTTTTCCTTTCATAAAACTATTTTCTAAATTTTCTTCAATTTAGTTTCTGACCTTATTATTCAACTAAAATTAACCTCTTACAAAGTTACCAGTGATCTCTCAAGTGCCAAATCCAAAGGCCTTTTCTCATTTCTCATTCTTTACCTTTTCAGTACTGAAACTGATGACATATCCCGGATGCTCTTTCCTTCTAGGTTTTTGTGACAGTTTGCTCCTGGGTTTCACCCTATCTGTACAACTTCTTCTATTGCTGGTTATTCATCTCTGCCATGTCCACAAACTGTGGGTGTCCCTCAAGGCTATGTCCTGAGCACTCATCTATTTTTGCTTAATACCATCTCACTTGGTGATCTCATTAGCTCCCATGGATTCAATTATCATCTCTATGCAGCTGATTCTCAGATTTATACACCCAGTCCTAATTTCTCTTTTGAACAAAAGTCATGCATCATCAACTGTCTCTTTTGCCTCTTGGCCATCTCAAACTAGTTGTCTCAAATGGATCTCAAACTCAACATGTCCAAAACAGAACTTATTATCTTTCCCTCCAAACTCAATCCCTTTTAGAACTTTTCTATTATTCTTTAGGGTACCATAATCTTCCCAACATTTAGTTTTGAAACCTCAGTTTCAATCATGATTTCTCATGGATAGATATCTATCTATCTATACACATATACATAGATATATAAAAGACATATAATACATACACACTACATATATACAAATACTATGTACACATATATTATACATATTATATATGTTATATATTATATTTTAATAAATTAACTATACATAATATTTTAGTTGTATACATTATATAGTTAACAGATATATACATCATATATCTTGTCATTTTTACAATATATCTCATATCGTTTTCTTCTTTACATTTATATTGATATTACCAAGGTCAAAGCATTATCATTTCTCAGCTACATTTTTCCAATAGTCTTCTAAATTTATCTCCCTTCTTCAAGTCTATTCATTCTAGTCTATCCTTTCTAAAATATGCAACTTTTTAAAGTTTAGCAGATCCGACCATATCATATCATCTGATCATAATACATCTAGAACCAAATTTGGATTCCTTTATTTTAAATAAAAACCTTTTCATAATATGGTCATTTCCTATATTTCCAGTTTTATTATATGATAACTTCTTACCACATACTGTATATTCCACCTAAATTGATTCATTTTCAATTCTTCAACTACCTTACTTCATCATTCATTTCAATGCCTTTTGCTCTGATGTCTGGAATTCTTGCCTCTGCATGTTGGTTTCAGTGGATTCCTTTAAGACTCAGTTGATGATTAGGGACAAAGGAAAAGAATCTCTAAGTTCTAAAAGATTTATAGCAATTCTCTCACATACACATTTATGTTTAAGGGTAGCCATCTCTAGGGAGGGGAGGGGAGGAGGAAAAAGGGAAAAAGTTAATATGAAAACTTTCCTAGATATTTTAAAATAATAACAAGTTATACATAATATATTAACAGTATCATGTGCAATTACTTTTTCTATTGTTATGGAAATGCTAGTTTTATTGAAGTTCAGAATGAAATAAATAATTTAAAAAACCCAGTTGAAGCCCACATTCTGTAGGCAGCTTTGTGTTATGTGTGTGTGTGTTTACACAGAGTATATATGTATATAATAAAAATGTTTTTATATTTATCATCTATCTATCTATCTATCTATCATCTATCTATCTATCTATCTATCTATCTATCTATCTATCTATCTATCTATATCTTTCAAGTAGAATCTACATTCCTTGTGATGAGAAATTATTTTTTCCCTTCTTTGTATTCCAGCACTTAGCACATTTTTCGGTACAGTAGAAGTACTTAGTAAACACTTTTTAACTGATTGATAATAATTATGATCTCTCTGTCTCTGTCTCTATCTCTTCTTGTCTCTGTCTCTTTTTAGGAGAGGTTTCTTAAGCACCACCTTTCATCATGGAAATAAAAGCTTTTTCTCTGAAAAACATTTCAACCTCAAGTGTTTCTTTGTTTCTTACTTTGGCAAAGGGCCTTTTTTAATATTTGGATCTCATGCTATGCATTTTGATCGTATCTTTTTACTTGATTTCAGAAAACAAAAGAACTTATCGAGCTTTATTTATAAAGACTCCCATTCTGGAATAAGAAAACATATAGATTGAAATCCTACTTCTGAGGTATTATTGTGGTTTTTGTTGTATTGCTGTTAGGTCAAAGTTTTCATATTTGTAAAATGAAAGGATAAATGTATATAGCCTCTGAAGTCTTTTACATCTTTGACCTTATAAATTAATGACAATACTTGATAGTTAAATAGATAAATCACAGCATGAACAGTCTTAGGAAGTAATAAGCTTCTAGTCACTGGAGCTGCCCAGCGAAAGACTAAATTACAATTAAAACAGTTATCAGAGTGTATTCATGTTTTGTTTTGTTTTTTTAAGATGTCAACCTGGTTGAGCTGTGAGGATTCTTCTGTGATTCATGTTGCATGTTTTCATATCCTTATTAGGTTTGACATTCTGTATTCTGAGGTCTTTTTTTGTTCTAATACTATATACACTATTTATAATATTTCATGATTTTAGCATACTAAAGTAGTGCATTATTTGATACTAAGTAAGCTCAGCTACTTTCTAATCCTTACAATCTGGTCTAAAGCATTGTTTGAGATTCCCTATTCCCCCCCATCCCTCCTTAGCCCAACACTCCATTCTAGCCTTAGATCCTACAAGAATCAGGGCCAAGGCTAGATTATTTATTGGTTCAAAACTTTCCTTTGTGAACCTCTTTAAGGAACTTGGCTTTTAAAAAAGCAGATAAATAATGGATCTTGCAATTGCATTTGTGTGACTCAACAGTGACATCCAGTGACTGTCTCTGTCAATCCCAAGTGGCCATTCCCTGTGGATGTGCTGAGGAATATATTTCAGCCTCCATTACCTGGCACATCAAGTATCTGCTGGCAACTACTGCAATCATGTCAAATTCAGGCTAGAAGAAAAAAAAAGGCATAACATTTTAAAAACAAGTCCTCTATGTATTAACATAACTCATTTAACTGCTGAAGCATATCTTTCTTTCATCCCTGTTGGCTGTACTTTCTATTGAACATCATACAAACATGTGCCATGGATGCCTCAATCCAGATATAAATGTAAGGTTTGGGATTTTTTTTTCTCTTTCATTCACTTATATTCCCACTTGCCTTTGGCCTATATTTTACATGCATTTTCTTTTTCCAGTTTGGAATCAGGAGAAGATTAATTTGAACCAGATGATATTAAAAATCCTATGAATACATTTAATTATCTAATAAACTTGAAAATTACCATTTATTAAATATTTACTTTATTTTTATGAAAATAATTAAAATCAACACCTGATATTCTATGGACATCAGTGAGAATGGTATTAATCCAAATAGTTATAATATTTCTATTTTATATTTCTATCTATCTATCTATCTATCTATCTATCTATCTATCTATCTATCATCTATCTATCATCTTTGGCCAGATCTCATTTTCTAATTTTTTAAAAAGGGATTCGTATATAACAGTATTGGGGAAATTGGTTATCCTAAAGTTATTTTTCAGTATTTAACGCTCTGTGGACTCTTGTACACATAGATAAATGACCATTTTTATATTTGAATAAAGATATTAAGAAAAAGTTTATCCTCTGTAGGCTCACTGAAATAATCTTCAGTATAACTACAGTTACAGACAGTATTATAGGGATTATTTTTGCCTCTTAATGTCTCTACATGATTTGACCTTATTTGTTAGTTCTGTATATTTTGAACACGTTTTAGTCCATGTACATTGGATATTAATGGTGATTTTGTATGGGATATATCTACTATTATTACTGTTGTTGTTGTTGTTATTCTTAGAATTGCATTATTTTTCATGTATTTTAATAAGGTTCAAATTGAAATAGTTCTGACACAGATTATTCTCCTGTTATTAATATTTAATTTAAAAAAATTTTGCAGATGTATCATGTTCTTTATGATAAGTCCATCACAAAAGTTACTTCCATATTTTTCCACCATTGCCATTACTGATCACAGCTCCCTCCTTTCGTACTTCTACACTATCATGTACTATATTTTCTCTCTCCTTTCACTCTGACTCTGCTGTACGGTAGCTGAGTGGTGCAGCAGACAGATCCCTGGCCCTGGGGCCAAGAGGCCCTGAGCCCCCATACCACTCTTAGGCCCAGCATCCACCTGGCCCTATGGTCCCGGACAGGCCATCCTATCCCAGCCCCTTGCAGTAAGTAAAAAAGAAAATGTGTTATATCTGACCACTGTCCCCCCGTGGTTCATCCTCTCCTCCTTCATTCACATCCCCCCTCCCCCCATCCCCACTTCTTACTACAGATGTCTATATTCCATTGAGTATATATGTTGCTTTCTCTCCTAGCCACCTCTGATGAGAGCAAAGATTCCCTCATTCCCCCTTGCCTTCCCCCTTTCCATATCATTGCAATAGCTCTTTGTAATAAAGAAAAATCTTATTATATGAAATATCTTGGCCTATTCCCCTTCTCCTTTTTCTTTCTCCCATTACATTTCCCTTTTTACTATTGACTCCATTTTTACACCATATTTTATCTTCAAATTCAGATTTCTCCTTTGCTTCATCTATAAAATCTCCTTCTACCTGCTCTGTTAATTGAGAAGATTCATATGAGTATTATCAGTGTCATTTTTCTATACAGGAATACATGCAGTTCATCATCATGAATTCCCTCATATTTTCCCCTTCTATAATCTCTATGCTTCACCTGAGTCCTGTATTTGAAGATCAAACCTTCTGTTCAGCTCTGGCCATTCCAACAGGATTTCAAATTCCCCTGGTTTATTGAAAGTCCATCTTTTTCCCTGGAAGAGGATATTCAGTTTTGCTGGGTAGTTGATTCTCAGTTGCATTCTAAGCTCTTTTGCCTTCTGTTATATTATATTCCAAGCCTTACAAGATTTTAATGTAGTTGCTGCTAAGTCCTGTGAGATCCTGATTGCAGCTCCATGGTATTTGAATTGTGTCCTTCTGACTTCTTGTAATATTTTATCTTTGACTTGGGAGTTCTGGAACTTGGCCATAATATTCCTGGGGGTTGGTTTTGGGGATCTCTTTCTCCGGGGATTGGTGGATTCTCTCCATTTCTATTTTGCCCTCTGCTTCTAGGATATCAGGGCAATTTTCCTGTAGTAATTCTTTGAAAATGATGTCAAGGCTCTTTTCCTGGTCATGACTTTCAGGTATTCCAATAATTTTTAAATTATCTTTCCTAAATGTGTTTTCCATATCAGTTGTTTTTTCAATGAGATGTTTCACATTTTCTTCTAATTTTTCATTCTTTTGGTTTTGAAGTATTGAGTCCTGATTTCTTGTAAATTCAGCAATCTCCCTGAGTTCTAGTCTTTGCCTGAAGGATTTATTTTCCTCAGAAAGCTTTCTTATCTCTTTTTCCATCTGGCCAATGCTTCTTTTTAAAGCATTCTTCTCCTCAATAACTTTTTGACCTCTTTTATCCATTTGACCTAAGCTGGTTTTTAGCATGCTATTTTCTTCAGCATTTTTTTGGATTACCTTGACTAAGCTGATGACTTCATTTTCATGCTTTTCCTGCATCTCTCTCATTTCTTTTTCCCAGTTTTTTTCTAACTCCCTCATTTGATTTTCAAAGTCTTCTTTGAGCTCTGTCATGGCCTGATCCCAATTTATGTTTTTCTTGGAGTCTTTAGATGCAGAAGCTTGTGCTTCCTTATCTTCAGACTGAGTGTTCTGATTCTTCTTGGGCTCATAGGCAAATATTTCTCAATGGTGTCCCTCTTTTTTCTCTGCTTGCTCATTTTCCCAGCCTAAGCCTGGTTTTGGGGGTGCTTTCTGAGCTTTTGGGACACTCTCACAAGGATTTCAGTGTGTGAGGTTCTGTCCTATCTCCTGGACTGTGAATGACCATAAGCATCCCCTTCTGCCATGGGGCTGAGGTGGGGGGGCCCTGCTGTTCTATGGGGGGCCTAGACTGCGATCAGGATCTGAATGTAGTCAGAACCCCTTCATCTTGTTCCAGGGGCAGAGGACAGAGCTCAGCAATCTCTCTCTCTCTTCACTCCCCTCCCTAGGATCAATGGGCTCATGCCCTGGGACCTCCTGCTTACTGGCTCTGCCTGCTTCTGTTTCCTGGATCTGGACTGCCTTGGCATGCTGCCTGCTGTGTCCTGAGGGCTGGGCTTGCTTGCTCTGGCAGAGGTCCCCTGCTGATCCCCCAAGTTGTGCCTGCTGCTCCCCGGGGTGTAGGTCAGGAAACTCACCCCGCTGTTGTGAGCTGTGGCTCTCAATGCCTTGTGGCTGCCTCCAGGAGGCTGAAATTCTTTCTGCTCTGGCAGGCCACCCCTCTGGTGGGCCTCCCCTCCAACACAGGTGAGCAGAGCCTTTCTGCTCTTTTCCAGGTTACCTTGAGTAGGAGAACTGCCTCACTGGGTCCCTCTGTTGGTTCTGTCTCTCTAAAATTTAGTTAGAGTCCTTAGTTTAGAAGTTTTATCAGAAAGAGCCTAAGAGAAGATCCTCTCTTGTCGCCATCTTGGCTCCGCCCCCTTATTATTATTTTATATTTAGTATTCTACATTTTTCACAGATGGATAAAACAAATGAATTCTGTAGTCAAAAAAACCTATTAGAAAATTTTTCTTTCATGATTTTGTGGAGGTTTTATTTTTAGTTTTGTTTTGTTTTTGGATCAATAGTATACAGGTGTTTTTGGAAAATGGTTCAGTTTTTGACAATAATCTGGCTATAGTGAAATTTATTGGTTGAGTATTCCAGAATATGTTGTGGCCTGTATTTACAGGATTGTACTTTGTTATGATGTATAAATTACGAGTCACCAAGGAATATGTTGCTATATATTTTGTACGTGATTACTTTTTATAATTTGCACTGATGAGGACTTCTACAGTTTCTACCATGTCCTTCCTTAGTCTACACTACTCACAATGTCTAATATCATTAATATAATTTCTTTGTAATTTCTGGTGGATGTGAAATGATCCTGAAGAAATTAATGTGATTCAGTCCACTTTTTTATATATTTCTTTTTCAACATGTTTGAATTAATGTAGATGTATCTCTGGAAAGAAAGCCTTCTAAATTTTAATTTTGAATCTCAGTCAATTTTTTAGATTATAGTAAGAGGAAAGACAATTTTTATTATATTAAATAAATCTAGTACTGTGTACCTGTTATCAGCTTTGAGTAGTGCTTCATGAAGGGAATTTTTTTGTTCTCATCCTATTCCTGTATGCCTTTTACCTCTTTATTATGAAATTTAAGAATGAAAATCATTCTTCTTTTTTGTTAAGGGAATGTTGATTTTTAGAGTTGACTTATGGTAATGGGCATATGTGTTGATACTGTATGTATATTTATTGGAATACATTTCCAAATTGGTTATTGTTCATTTTATGGCTATAAAATATGTTTTAAAATTAACATTGCAAAATGTTAGAGATAAGGCAAAGACTTGTCTAAGTTCTCCCTAATCCCCTCTAAATGTCTATAAATAGTATTTCAATACAATTCTGAAAAGGCAAAACTTAAAAAAGAATGGGGTGCAATATTTTTCCATCCCTAAACAGCTTAGGAAGGTCAGCAGAGAAGGTCTATTGCACGAGTTTAGGATTGTAGAATGGCCTGTGCTAGTGCAGACATCTCAGTAAACTAGCAGAGACTTTGGCATAATGAATCAGTGTTGGCAATTGCAGCTTCCATATCTATCAACCCATAGATAGCAAGGAGTTGGACAACTGGTCAGAAGGAAATTACAGGGTTTCTTTTGTTGATACTGGAAGCAGTGTGTTGCATTAACTGGACTTTATCTGGATCAAAATCCCAGAGCAGGAATGAACAACAGCACATCAGAACTTGCAACCAAAGAGGTGACAGGAACTCTGGCCATCTCTCCAAGGCTCAAAAGACTACTTATGTTAATACATAGGCCAGAGTATAAATAAGGAAAGTAATAAACACACCTCTTCCTTAGAAGAACCAAAAATATATAGGTCTCAGAATTAGCTCTAAAAACAGCTATAAAAGGGAAAAAAACTTGAAGTTTGGGACAGTATCCCCTCCAATCTAGAAGCAGCGTCTTATATAGCATAGAGTTAAAAGACAAGAAACACGGGGCGGCTAGGTGGCACAGTGGATAAAGCACTGGCCCTGGAGCCAGGAGTACCTGGGTTCAAATCCAGTCTCAGACACTTAATAATTACCTAGCTGTGTGGCCTTGGGCAAGCCACTTAACCCCATTTGCCTTGCAAAAACCTAAAAAAAAGAAAAGACAAGAAACAGGCTATAAGTTGAGCAATAGAAAGTTACTATGGAGATAGGAACAATCAATACACAAACTCAGAAGACAACAAAATCTAAAGTTTATTTGACGCCTCAAAGAAAAATGTAAATTGTCTCAGTATGAAACATAATTCCTGAAAGAAATACAAAAGGATTCTCAAATCAAATAAGAGAGGAAGAGGAATAATTGGAAAAATAAATTAAAGTAGTACAAAAATATAAAAAAGTATTAACAGCATTATAAAGAGGACATCAAATTTTGAAGAAAATAACACCAAAAATAACATCCTAAAAACAGAATAGACCAAATGGTAAAAATGATACATGAATCCAATGAAGATAAGGAAGAATACCTAAAAAGGAAGAATTTAACAAATGCAAAAAGGAGATACAAAAATTCACTGAAGGAAAAAAAAAGTTCTGTAAAATTTAGAATTGAGCAAATGTAAGGTAATGACCCATCAGACATTAAGAAGCAGTAAAGCAAATTCAAAAGAATGAAAAGGTAGAAGAAAATATGAAATGTCACTTTGGAACAACAGACCTGGAAAATAAATCAAGGAGAGATAATTTTAAAATTATTGAACTACCCAAAAGTCATGATAAAAAAGGACATTCACATCATATTCCAAGAAATTATTAAATAAAATTGCCCTGATATTATAGAACAAGAGGGTGAAATAAAAGAATCCATCAATCACTTCCTGAAAGAGATTCCCAAAACAAAAACTCCAAGGATATTATAGTCAAATTGAAAAGCTCCCAGACCAAGGAGAAAATATTGCAAGCAACCAGAAAGAAGTAAATCACAGACAGTATAAAAGAGGAGTTAGCACCTTCATCATTCAAAGATAGGACAACTTAGAACATAATATTCCAGAGGGCAAGAGAGCAAGAATTTATAACAAAGAATAACTTTTTTTTGCAAAATTGAGTATAATTCTTCAGGGGAAAAATGGGTAGTCAATGAAATATTTCATTTCTAAGTATTACTAATGAAAAGATCAGAGCTGAATAGAAAATTTGACTCTCAAAAGACTCGAGAAGCATAAAAAAGTAAATAGGAAAGAGGAATTATAAGGGATTCAATAAGCATAAACTACATTTCTCCACGGGAAGATGATACTCATAACTCTAAGAATTTTCACATTGTTAGGGAAATTAAAAAAAATTATATATATATATATACATATATATTATATGTAAAGAGGACACAGGTGCAAATTAAATATGATGAAATGATTATCTAAAAATAAAATTAAGGGATGAGAAAGAAGAATAGTCTAAAAAAAGGGAAAAGGCAAAGATAGAATGGGGTTAACTATCTGACACAAGAACTTTTGTGGTAGATGTGGAATGGAGGTGCCACATGAACCTTACTCTAATTGAAATTGACTCAAAGAGGGAATAATATCCACAAAATAATGTGTATAGAAATCTATCTTACCCTTCAGGAAAGTAGGAGTGGAATGATCTAAAGAAGATGGGATGGTAGAAGGGAGAGCAGATTGGTTAAGGGGGTAGTCAGAAGCAAAACATTTTTGATGATAGGGTCGAAGGAGAGAGTAGGATAAATGGTTAAAAATAAAATTGAGGGAAATATGCAATTAGTAATCATACTGTGGAAAAAAATGAAGCATTTCTCTGAATAAAAGGCCTCTTTTCTCAAATATATAGAAAACTGAATGACATTCATTAAAGGTCATTTTTTGAAATGATTTATGGTCAAATGATATTAAAAGGAACTAATCAAATCAAAATATAGTCATATAAAATGTTCTACATCACTTTTGTTTAGAGAAATGGCAAATGACACAGCTCTGAATTATCACACCACCCCTATCTCGTTGAGTTATGTAACATAAAATGAAAATGACAATTATTGGAGAGGGTGTGGAAAATTAAGATACTAATGCAATGTTGTTAGAGTTAATTCAACCTTTCTGTGGAATAATTTGGAATTATGCTCAAAAGGATATAAAACCATGCATATACTTAGACCTAGTAATATACACTACTAGCTCTGTACCCCAAACTGATTTTTTAAATAAGGAAAGAGGACAAAAGTATTGTGGTTGTGATAGAATCTTATCATACTATAATTATGACAAGCAGGATACTCTCAGAAAAAGCTGGAAAGATATACATCAAGTGATACAAAGTGAAATTTTACATAGTAACAGCAATAATGAACAATGTTCAAATGTGAGCAACCACTATTCTCAGCAATTATAGTGATTCAAAACAATTCAAAAAGATATATAATGAAAAATACTATTCATCTCAAAGAAAAAACTGATGGAGTCTGAATACAGATTAAAGAATGCTTTTTAAAAGTTTTAAAATTTTTTCTTTTCTGAATTGGTCTGTTTTCTTTCGTAAGATAGTCACTTTTCCAGGGCTAAAAAGAGTGCTTCTGGTCATTAATAGACCAGAGCATAAAGCAGGAAAGTAGAAAACACACATCTCCTTTAGAAGAACCAAAAACTTATAGGTCTCAGAATTAGCTCTGAAAACAGCTACAAAAGTAAAAAAAAAAAACTTTAAGTTTGGCATAGTACACCTTCCAACTCAGAAGCAGAGTCCTATATAGCAAAGATTTAAAAGGCAAGATCCAGGGTAGAAAAATGAGTAAATAATAAAAAATATACCCTGACAATAGAAAGTTACCATGGTGACAGGGACAATCAAAACACAAACTCAGAAGACAACCACAATGAATTTGTCAGGCACAGCACATTCCCATATTGCTTATTTCCAAAAGTATATTACTGATTCTGAGTCTTGGTTTCATCACTAATATTTTTCATCATTGATCTTCCTTCATATTTGATCATTCTATTGATCAGAGTGCTAGAATCTTTCTATGCTGTTCATTTTAACAGTGGTGTTCTTATATAACTTACTCTCTAATTTTTGCTCACTTCAACTCTTCATCATTTGTTGAGTCCTTCCAAAGTTTCTCATTTCCTGTGACACAGTGGTATTCCATTATATTGATTTACCAAAGAATATTTTGCCATTCCTTGTCACCCAGAAAAGAGCTGCTCTGAATATTTCATGAAGTATGCACAACTATTATATTTAAATATTTTTCAAATATAGGTCAAAGGGTAGGAACAGTTTAAGAAATTTAGGCTTATAAGTCTAAATTACTTTCCAGAATGTCTGGACCAAATTCAAAGTTGTACCACAATGAAGCATTGCAACTAATCCCTGAAGAGCCTTTAACAATTTTTATTTCCTGTTTTCCTTTTTTCCCCCCTTTTGGTAAATTTTGCAAATCTGATGAATATAAGATGATAATTCTCTTTATTCCAATTACTTGTCATTTTGAGTATCTTATATGACTTTAGGTGACTTGGATCTAATTCCTCAAAATTATGAATGAATTTTCATATCTTTTAACCATTTTTTACTTGTAGGATGACTCAATATTTTGAATAAATTTTAATCATATGAACACAAATATTTATTATATTATACACACACATATCATTTTAGTTACATACATAATCATGTATGTACATATACAAACACAAACATGTATGTGTATTTATATATGAAGTGCATGTACACACACAACTCATATGTGATTATATCTCTTATATATGTGTGTGTATTTAAACATAAATATATTTATGAAGTGAATGAAAATTATATGTATATATAATTTAATGCATAAATATAACAAAATGTATATATCAATATTATGTATAAATATAATATAAATTATATATATAATTATAATATATGAACTTGCTACAAAATATGTTTCCTTATTAAATTTTTCCCAGTTTACTATTATATACCTTGATGTCCCTTGTGGAAAATTTTTAATTTCATGCAGACAAAGTTGCACGTTTTATTTCTAAAATTTTTTCTTTTACTTTTTTGGTTGCGAACTTTTTCCTGTTTGTAGATTTTTAAAGTAATGTCTTCCTTTCTCCATAAATTTGTTTATGAAATGATCTAATGAATCTTATTCATGTATCCCTTTAGCGTTTAATCTTTGTTTCTGTCTCTCTATGGCAATGTACTCATAAAAATTTAGGATTTTAATAATAGCACTTTTTTCATGTTAGAATAAATTCAAACGGCCATCTGAGGAATTATTGTTCATTCAAGCACATGAATGGTTAACTAATTTTAAATCATGATATATAGTTTCTCCAAACAGTTCTTTAGTGATCCTTTTTATGTGGCTAATAGTTTATATAAGTTCTCCTATGAATTCAATTAAATTTTTTCTTTATTTAGCCATTCCCGTGTGTGTGTGTGTGTGTGTGTGCATTTCCACATATATACATTGTATGTTTTGGGGGAGAACTTTACAATAGACAAACAATAAGTTCTGGACAAACTAAAATGCAGTGAAATTAATCCTATTTTCGTCACTTTTCTTGGTCACAACCTTGTATGATCTTGGGAAAGCCACATTATTATTCCTCCTTAACTGAGGATGTAGAGATCTAAAAGAAATCTTGATCTAATATCTTCATTTTGTTAGTAAGAACATATAAGCCCAAAGATGATGCTAAACTTGACTATTGTCAATGGACTGGTTAATGAAAGAGAAGGGAGAAAATTCCCAGTTTCCTGATTCCAAGGTCAGTATATTTGACATCAAAGCATATAGTCTTTTATATTCCCTCTCCAGAGAAGCAAAGAAAAGTAAAATAAGACAAAACAAAGCAAAACATCCAAACAAAACAAATAAAAATAGTTATTTAATTTGACATAGTGAATTTATTAGCAAATTATTTTAAAAAAACTGTTTTCACTTTTGACTAAGTGAAAACTCATCTATTTGTCCTGTTCCAACTCTTAGTTCTTATCTTGTCTTGCATTCTTCAGTCTATCAGAAATCACAAAGTTATTTTTATCATGACTTGAGACAGCAGCCTTTCATGAAAAACCAGTCTGTTATAGAATATAGCAAAATCCTTCCTTATATAAAACATGGTCAATAATATTGCTCTACAACTGTGACAATTGTATGGAATAATAAAGAAGATGATTCCCTAGTCAATAACATGGAAGAAAGGAATTGTAAAGTCATTGTGAGTTAAAAGAAGTCATCAGTTAAAACTGGATTCATAATCATTCTGTTGTTTTGCCCTTCATTCTAGAAGAAGACCATGACATCAGGGAGGTGATGCCCATAAACTGAAATTGAGTGAGGAGGTGCTATGCAAAATCATGAAACTCATTTCCTCCTATGGAGCCAGCTGGATCTGGTAGCCAGATATGGATCAAGATGATTGGAGATGGTCCCGAATGTGAGGCATTTATGGTTAAGTGACTTGCCCAGGGTCACACAGCTAGGAAGTATCAGGTGTCTGAGGCTGAATTTGAGCTCAGGTTCTTCTGACATTAGAGCTGGTGCTCTATCCACCATGACACCTAGGTGCTCTTACTAACTAATCATTCTACTACTTTACAAGAGACTGATATTCTTTTCCAGAATAAACTATATAACCTAACTATCTTGAACAGAATTTGGCGAGGCATAAGTACTATGCTAACAATATGATGAGGTCTGATTATCAGTAATCCATTGGCCAGTAGTCACATCCAGATCCATCAATATTTTGAATTAGAAGACCTTAATAACAGAGTTTTAACTCAGGAAATAATATTAGAAGAAAGAGTGCTTAAATATGGGATGGGATGCTAAAGTGAAAAGCAGTAATTGAGTTTATACTATCTTTCTATTTAATAAATAAAAAAGAATAGAGGACATTATTGAAAAGACTTTGCTAAGGCCACTTATCTAGAACCCATATATTTTAATTATCAATCCAATGACTTCTATTACAACATACTAACTCCTCAATGCTTCACCCAGTGTAGGATTAGAATGGCATACAGTTAGCATATAATAAATGCATGCTGAGTTGGCATGACTTAATCAGTGGTAGTCCTGCTTTTGAAATCCACCACCATGGTATTTTGTCCCTTTCTTGTTAGACACTACAAACTAGAACCCTTTTTTCCCCTATTATGTGAGATTCCATAGTTCCCAACTGAAGGGCAACAAAGAAATAAAGGAGATTCAATATGTCCTCTATATATAAAAGAAAGATACAGACATAACAGACTACAGTCTATTTACCTTTATACAAAAGATTTAACTTGTGAAAGCCTAATTGGGAACTATGCCCAAAGAGCAATAATACTGTTCATACCCTTTGACCCAGCAATTTCAATTCTAGGTCTATGTCCAGAAAAAAATTATAAAAAAGGGAAAAGTGCTACATGTTTTAAAATATTCATAGCAGTGCTTTTTGTAGTGGCAAAGAATAGGAAATTGAGGGGATGCCCATCAATTGGACAATGGCTAAACAAGTTATGGTACATGAATACTATGGAATATTATTGTTCTATAAGAAACCATAAATGATCAGAATCTAGAGAAGCTTGGAATGACTTACAGGATCTGGTGCTGAGCGAAGGGAGCAGAATTAAGAGAACAATGTACACATTAACAATAACATTATGACATGAATAACATTGATGGAAGCAGCTCCTCTCAGCAGTTCAGAGTGCTAGGAAAACTATGTTACATTGGCTAAGGACTATGTTGTCCCCATCCAAAGGAAGATAAAAAAACCACCCAAAATAAAAAAAAATAACCCTTTAGAATCTGATGAACATTTTATAAAAATTATCTATGTATCTCTTTCCCTTAATCCTAATTCTTCATGCTGAAAATAACTAATCTGTAAACATATTTATAAAAATATGTAGGTACAATGCTGGCATGAGTGAGTCACTGAGGGGAGAGGAGTGGGAAGAGAGGGTGAAAGGAAGTTTTATAACTTAAAAATATACATGTGCATATGGGTGAAAGTAAGTCAATTAATAAAAGAAAAAATAGAGAAAGCCTCATCATTATTTTGAAATTTATCACTCCTTGGGTCATCTTGTCCATCTGTGCCTAAACTCTGTTTTTACTCAATTATATTCATTATATCTGACTCTTCATAACACCATTTTGTGGTTTTCTTGGAAAAGATGAGGCAGTGGTTTGCCATTTCCTTTCCCAGTTCATTTTATGAATGAGACAGTGAGGAAAACATTGTTAAGTGACTTGCCCAGGATCACACAGCTAGTAAGGCTCTGAGGGTAGGTCTGAAGCCATGAAGATGAGTTCTTCTGGTTCCAAGCACCATATGGCTGCTCTCTAAACTGTGGCAGCTATTTACTTTCTTCTTCCATAACCTGTTCTGTTTGTCTGAGTACAAATAAAACAAAAAACCTTAATATATGTAGCACTTAATGATTTATAAAATTCTGTCTTCTCTTTTTGAGGTAGACAGTGCAAAGATTCTCAGCTTCAATTTACAGAACAGGAAACTGAGACCTGGAGAGGTGAATTAGCTAACCATTATAAACCCAGCTAGGTAATATCCCAATTGAGTCTTAAAGTAATTTGTTTTTACTTCAAATCTAATGGCCTTTCCAGTCCTTCAGTCTGTATCCTCTCCTACCTCTCTTCCCTTGAAGAATTCCACTCTCCTCTTGATGACTAATATAACTCACATATCTGTAACTCTTGTTTTCTCATGACTGCTTGCCCAGGACTGTTTGCCATGTTTTTTTTTAAATAACAAGTTGTTTAGAACTGCCTTAGTTTGAGCATCACCTTGGATACCACCATGGCAAGGGACATGGTACTTCATCTTTAGTATTAATGGACCTTCTTCTGTTATTGGGTTAAAAAAGTTTAAAAGATGTGTCTGATCTCCTGGAGTTTAAAACTGTTTATTAGATTTATAAAGAAACTTCTAGGTCAGGCAATCCATTTTTCTCATCATTTAGTGGAGAAAACTCAGATCTCAAGAAGGGAAGTGAATTTCAAAGTGATGCATATTTGGGGATCAATTCATGATGCAAAGCCTGGACTTCTGTTTCTAAATTAAGTGTTTTGCCACTTTCACACTGGAGATTCAAAAACTTTAATGACAGCTTCAATAGAAAAACGATACTTTGGGGACCTCTAAATCTAAAAAAAGCCACTAGGATGAATGACAAGAAAGCAACCCAGAGTGCAATCACAAGCTTGCGTGGCAGACCAAGGCGCCAGTGAGTATCTGAAGCTTTAAGCCCAGAGGCTAGATGTCATAAGGAGAGAACAATTCATAGTATGTTGCTGATCAGAAAGCACCTAGAATTCTGTAAACAGTTCTGGGCATCTCTACATGAGAAAGCTGTCAAGAAATTGGAAGTGATTGAAAGAACATCTGGGAACATGATTAAAGGGATAGTGGGATTGATTTATGAGAAAAGATTAAAAGAGGGGCGGCTAGGTGGTGTAGTGGATAAAGCACCGGTCTTGGAGTCAGGAGTACCTGGGTTCAAATCCGGGCTCAGACACTTAATAATTACCTAGCTGTGTGGCCTTGGGCAAGCCATGTAACCCCATTTGCCTTGCAAAAAAAAACTAAAAAAAAGATTAAAAGAACTAAGTACTGGATGCATAGATGGAAAATAACTGAGGTGGGACAAGATAACACCATAAATATTTGAAAAATATGAGCACTGAAGATGGTGAAATTCTCTTGAGGTTATCCCAAGGAGATAAAAAAGGAATTAGGGTATAGAAAACTGAAAAATTTGTTTTAAATATCAGGTAAATTTTCTAACAATGAGGTTGACCAGATTTTGATGGAGCTTTCTTGGGGGGGGGTTGGTTGGAATAATCATGAATTCATTGATTGTTACTTAAGTCTAACATAGAATCGCAAAACCCTAAATGTTTATTATATGTCCAGATTCGATGTCTGGATCAGAAAAATTGAGATTTTCCACAAATGGATCACCATCTATCCTATCTATGAAAATTCCTATAACTCTTGGTTTGTCAATGCTTATTCATTAAGAACATAAGACAAACCCATTTGGAATAAGGTGTTAATAAGATAATACATTTTTGTAAAAGAAAGCAAGAAGAACAAGGTAAGATACAAATAGCTTTCAAAAATAATCGAGCACAAAATATAGTTTGAATTCTAAAAGGGGAGGTAATATTAGACAATAATTCATTATCTTAGATAGGTATTATACAGATGGCCAATTAAGCCCTTGACGAGAAAGGGAGAGGATCAAACTGAGGTTTTATTTATGAAACTACATACATGGAATTTTAAATGTTCCAAAACTTTCTGCTGTTAAATTCCCATTTTGTCAACATTAATATTATTCCAATATTATTCTTCCAATAATACTTTATGGCTATGAATCATGGCACATATTACCTCAAAAGAATATTTTTAACAGTATAGATCATCAAAATGACAATGAAAACACATGGTAAGTGAAAGTGGACTGCAAGATATTCCAGGGGGATGCATTGATGAGAACATAGATCCATCCATCCATCCATCCATCCATCCATCCATCCATCCATGCATCCATCCATCCATCCATCCATTCATATCCATCCATTCATCCATCCATCTATCTATCTGTCCATTAAAAGAGGCAGGGAGGAGGGAGGGATAGGAATCAGTCATTAGCTCCATGGATATAGAGTCAGAGGGTCTGTATCAGGAAGACATACTTCTGAGTTGAAATCTGGCCTTGGACACGTAATAGCTGTATGACATTGAACAAATCATTTACCTTATTCCCTCAGTTTTCTCATCTGCAAAATGAAATGTAAAAGTAAATGGTGAATCATTCTAGTATCTTTGGGTCATAAAGAATCAGGCACAAAGGAAAAAATGAATAGTTTACTGGTGATTTATTTTTATTTGTGCAATATATATATATATATATATATATATATATATGTATGTATGTATATGTTCACACATACAAAGTGACAAATCAAAAAGAGAGATGTGAGTGTAGGCATGATATAAAAAAAGCCAGCTGACATTTATTAAATGCCTGAAATATGCCATGCAAGGTCCTGGATTCTGGATATAAAGAGAAAAAATGAAATAGTATCAGACCTTAATGAACTTATATTTTATAGGACACAACAGACAATATTTATACACATAAATATCTAGATGTATTAATATATAAACACAAACATATATATTCTTATGCATGCATGTATATTTATATATCTGTCTACCTATCTACATACTGTCTATCTGTCTATCTCTCTCTCTATGTATCCATCTATCCATCCAATCATACTAAGTTCAAGTCTCACATTTTGCAGATAACTTGAACTATGGAGAAAGTATGGTAAAGTAATGGAATGAGAGATACAAGAGAGGAATTAGAAATATGTTTATATATATATATATATTCATATACTTATATACAAATGAAATTATAGACATACATATATATATATACATATTCATACACATGCATATGAATTTGTATATACATGTGAGCTTTTTTCCTCCTACTTTTATAATTTTTACTAGGAAATTTGCTGAGAATGAGAAGAGAACTCTAGGCTAGTAGCAGTCAGTAAATAATATACACAAATCATGAACACACAATCTTATAAAATATATATCATCCTGGTCATTTAAAATCAAGACCATTGGCAAGTTATCTCTCTGTTGTAAGAACACTGTACCTGGGTGTAAGTATTACTGTCTTTGCCATTAACTAACTCATTGTGTGACATTGACCAAACAAACTCTTCTTTCTAGGTCTTATTTCAATCCTTGAGTAAAATATCATGCTTGAAGAAATAGTGTTCAAGATCTATTCTTGCTCTATCCTTACTATTGCTCTGCAGAGTTAAGTAACTAGAAATTTCCTCTGGGCCCTTCTGTTACAGACTCACTGCCTTTATTTCCTCTTCATCTTTCACCTTTCCTTGGAATTATCAGATATTAAGTTTTGCCATGAAGACTTGAAAATAACAAGCAAGTAGCTCTCTTTTAGTCTTCTCCCCCTTCCTTCTCCTTTATGGTTTTCCTCTGTCAGATAACATGAAAAAACAAATCCTAAAGAAAAAGATAAACAGAAATTTCTCCTCAAACAAGCAGTGTATGTACCTGAATTATGTTAAAATATATTAAATAGAATAAATGTTTATTTCCTTTTTCTTGAAACTTTGCCAGAGCTATTTTGGGTCTCAATTCAACTCCAAACTCCCTCTGAGATACAAAGGTTTTTAAAATGCTGGTCTGGAACAGAATATAGTTTTGTTTTATATAGTCTGCTTTATGCTACAGCTTTTCCTAAGTTCATTATAAAACAATGAATTAGATATTCACAGAACAATAAGGAAGATCAAAATCCAAAAATTGTATGAGCCTAGCAATGGGTCATAGTCCAGCATGGTGCTGGACAACTGACTCCCTTTTAGGAGATGGAGAGTCTATGTCACTACAGAAGAGTGGTTGTGCTATCCTGGGAACAGCAGAGAAGTGCCCAGGAGCTAAGTTAGGCTCCAGGAATATCAAAAAGATAGTATTTATATAATAAGTTAAAGTGTGCAAAACACTTTGCACATAAATATTATCTCATTTTATCATCACAATGAGCCTTCAAAAGAGGTGTTATTATTTTCCATATTTTATAGATAAGTAAACTGAAGGGAAATATGGATTAAATTACCTGCCCAGGATCAAGTAACTAGCAACTATCTGAGAATGAATTTTAACTTGGTTCTTCCTACCTCCATGCCCAGCATTCTATTCCAGGCTTGATGTGGAGATAATTTTATGTAATAGGTAATGGATAAAATTTGGGTTATTAATGAAATTGATGAAAAAGAGGAAAATAGCAGACCAAAAAGACTGTGTTTGATGAATGGGCCGGTTGGTGACCCAGTACGCAAAACACCAGTCCTGAAGTCAAGAAGACTCCCGAGTTCAAATCCAGTCTCACGCACTTACCAGTTGTAAGTTTCTGACTCTGGAGAAGTCATTCAACTCTTTTCCCTTGCTAGAGAAAGAAATGCCAAACCACTCCAGTCTGTTTGCCAAGTAAACCCCAAATGGGATCACAAAGTAGTGGACACAACTGAAAACACACACACACACACACACACACACACACACACACACACACACACACACAAACTACCCTTCCGAATGTGATGAGAACTTTATAAAAATTATCTCTTATGTATCTCTTTTCCTTAATTCTAATTCCTCATGTTCATAATTATTTAATTTAATAATATTTAATTTAATAATAAGTAATAATAACAATAATTTAATAAATAATAATGTAGATCTGCTATTGGACAGGACCAAATTAGATAATTGTATATAGAGCCCTTATCAGAATTCCCTGAAAGATGAAAAACAGGGATAACTGTTCTGGACTTTCTGACAATAAAATCCAGCAGGTCATAAAATATAGAGAAATCTGCTTAACAAAGGAAATCCTGCACAGTGAAGATTTCAGTAGCAATTCTTTAAGTACAGTGAAGTCCACCATATGTTTTTGTTTGCTGATTGCAATATGCTGATTACATTAAGACTCAAGATATTTCAGATATTCTTGGGAAAGTTCTTTTTTAAATTTATTTTCAGTCATATGCTCATGCATATTTCCAAGCTTCAAAATTTCTCTCCACCGACCTTTCCCACATCCTTCCCCTCAACAGGGAGCAGTCAGGTTAGAATTTTACATGCATATTTTGATAAACATGTTTACAAATTAGTAATTATGAACATGAGGAATTAGAATTAAGGAAAAGAGATACATAAGAGATAATTTTTATAAAGTTCTCATCACATTCGGAAGGGTAGTGTGTGTGTGTGTGTGTGTGTGTGTGTGTGTGTGTGTGTGTGTGTGTGTGTGTGTATTTGTGTTTTCTTCTGTTTTTCTTCTTCTTGATGGGGTAATAATACATAGCCAGTCAAAAAATTGTTCTAACTCTTTGGACTAACAAGAGGAGCTGCTTCCATCATGGTTGTTCATGTCATAATGTTATTATTGATGTGTACATTGTTCTCTTGGTTATAATCTCTTTGCTCAGCATCAGATCCCATAAGTCATTCAATGCTTCTCTAGCATGTGATCATTTATGGATTCTTATAGAACAATAGTATGCCATAGTATTCATGAACTATAATTTGTTTATCTATTCTCCAATTGATGGGCACCCCCTACAAAAAGAGTTGCTATGAATATTTTGGAATATGTAAGAATTTTTTCCATTTTTAAAAAAGTCTTCTGAATATAGGCTTAGAATTGGACTTGCTAGATTAGGATATGGATAATTTTATTGTTCTTTGGGAATAGTTACATACTACTCTCCAGAAAGGTTGGATCCCTTCACAACTTCACCAGCAATGTATCAATATCCCAATTCTTCCACAACTTCTCCCTTTTTTCTCATCTTGGCTAGTCTAATAGGAAGGAAATGATACCTCTTTGTTGTTTTAATTTGCATTTCTTTAATCAATAATTATTTGGAGCATTTTTCCATATGATGATGTATAGTTTTAAATTCTTTATTTGTAAACTGTTCATATCCTTTGACCATTTATCAATTGGGGAATGATTTGTGGCTTTATAAATTTCATACAATTCTCTATCTATTTTGAAAATGAGATCTTTATCAGAACTCCTAGTTGTGAATATTTTCCCAACTTTCTGCTTTTCTTCTAATTTTGACAGCAATGGTTTTATTAGTGCAAAATCTTTTTAAATTTAATATAGTCAAAATTATTCCTTTTGCAGTTTATAATGTGCTCTAATTCTTGTTTGGTCATAAATGTATCCCCTTTCCATAGACCTGATAGAGTATTTCTTGGTCTATTAATTTATCTATGGTATAGCTCTTTATGTGAAAATCCTGTACTCATTTTGACATTATTCTAGTGTAAGGTATGAGTGAGTTGTGGATTTATGCCTGGTTTTTGCCATACTATTTTCCAGTTTTCCCAACAATTTTTGTCACATATTGAGTTTTTGTTCCAGAAGCTGATATTTTTTACTATTTTTTTTACTATTTTTTACTATTTTATCCTAACCTACTGATCCATTACTCTATTTCGTAACCACAACCAGGCAGTTTTGATGACTGCTGCCTTATACAATAGTTTTAGATATGGTATAGCTAGGACACCTTACTTTACATTTTTTATTGGTTTCCTTGCTATTCTTGCCCTTTTGTTGCTCCAGATAAATTTTGTTAGTATTTTTTCCTAGCCTGGTAAAGTAGTTAATTAGTAGTTTGATTGGTATGGCACTGAATAAGTAATTTAATTTGTATAGAATTGTCATTTTTATTATATTAGCACAATGTAACCATGATCATTTGATATTTTTCCAATTATTAAATCTGACTTTATTTGGGTGGGGAGTGCTTTATAAAAGTTCTTATATAGTTTCTGGGTTTCTTTTAGGAGATAGATTCTATAGCTATTTAAAATGAAATTTCTCTTTTTTATCTCTTGCTCTTAGGCTTTGTTCTTTGTAAATAGAAATGCTAATGATTCATATGTTATATCCTGCTACTTTGCTGAATTTGTTAATTGTTTCAAGGAGTTTTTAAAATGATTTTTCTAAGGTTCTCTAAGTTTGCCACCATATCATCTGCAAATAGTGAAAATTTTGCTTCCTCCTTGCCAATTCTGATTCCTACAATTTCTTTTTCTTCTCTTATTGCTTTTGCTAGCAATTATAATGCTACATTGAATGATAGTGATGATAATGGGCATCCCTGTTTCACTGCTGTTTTTAATTGGAAATGCTCCTAGTTTATTCCCTTTACCTGTGATATTACTTGATGGTTTTAGACAGATACTATTTATTATTTAAAGGAAAACTCCATTTATTCCTCAATATTCTAGTGTTTTTAATAGGAATAGATGTATTTCATCAAAGGCTTTTTCATCATCTATTAAGATAATCATATGATTTCTGTTGGGGGTTTTTTGATGTGTTTAATAGTGTTGAGTGTTTTCCTAATCTTGAACCATCCCCGACAACCTGATCATGCTGTACTATCCAGGTAATAACTTGCTGTAGTCTCATTGCTAAAATTTTACTTACAATTTTTGCATCAATCTTCATTAAGGAGATTGGTCAATAATTTTTTTTCTGTTTTCCTAATTTCTGGTTTGGATGTCGGCACCATTATGGTGTCATAAAAGGAGTTTGACAGAACTCCTTCTTCTACTATTTTTAAATAGTTTGCATAGAAAAGGAATTAATTCTTCCTTAAATGGTTATTAGAATCACATGAAAATACATATGAACCTCGAGACTTTTTCTTAGGAATTTTATTGATGGTTTCTTCCATTTTGTTTTCCTGAAATCAGGTTAAGTAATTAAATTGCTCTTCTGTTAATCTGAGCAGTTTTTATTTTTGTTCATAGTTATCTATTTCACTCAAGTTATCCAATTTATTGGCAAAGTAGCTCCAAATTATCTCTTTAATTTCCTCCTCATTGGAGGTTGGTTTACCCTTTTTGTTTTTTGATACTGGCAATGTGGTTATCTTCTTTCTTTTTAAAATCAATTTAACCAAATTTTTCTATTTTATTGTCTATTTTCATAAAAACAACTTTTAGTTGTTAAGAGATATTTTGTTTACTTTGAGTTTTACAATTTTTTGCCTACTCTTGATTCCCTTCACCCACCTCCAACCCCCCACAGAAAACTGTCTGTTAGTCTTTACATTGTTTCCATGGTATACATTTATCTAAGTTGAATGTGATGAGAGAAAACTCATATCTTTAAGGGAGAAAACTAAACTAAAGTATAAGAGATATCAAAATTACATAATAAAATAATGTTTTTCCCCTCCTAAACTGAAGATAATAGTCTTTGGTCAAAGTTCAAACTGCACAATTCTTTCTCTGGAAACAGATGGTATTCTCCATCTAAAATAACCATAAACTGTCCCTGATTGTTGTTCTTATGGAATGAGCAAGTCCATCAAGGTTGATCATCACTCCTATGTTGCTGTTATGGTTTAAAATGTTCTGGTTCTGCTCTTCTCACTCAGCAGCAATTCATCCAAATCATTCCATACTTCCATGAATTCTCATCCATCCTGGTATCTAATAGAACAATAGTGTTCTATGACATACATATACCACAGTTTTTTAAACCATTCCCTAATAGAAGGGCATTCACATAATTTCCCATTCTTTGCCCCCACAAACAGTACTGCTATGAATATTTTTGTAAAAGTGATATTTTTAACCTTTTTCATAATCTCTTCAGGGTATAGATCCAGTAATGGTATTGCTGGAATGAAGCATATGCACATTTTTGTTGTCATTTTGGCATAATTCCAAATTGTTCTCCAGAAAGGTGAGATGAATTCACAGCTCCAGCAACAATGTAATAGTGTCTCAGATTTCCCAAATCCCTTCTAACATTGATCATTGTTCTCTCTAGTCTTATTGGACAATCTGAGAGGTGTGAGGTGGGACCTCGGAGATGTTTAATCAGCATTTCTCTGATAAGTAGTGATTTAGAGCAATTTTTCATATGACTGTGGATTGCTTTGATTTCATCAGCTGTAAATTACCTTTGCATATCTTTTGGCTTGATTTTTTTGAAAATTCAACTCAGTTCTCTATATATTTTAGAAATAAGTCCTTTCTCAAAATTACTAGTTGTAAAAATTGTTTCCTAATTTACTACATATCTTTTGCTCTTGGTTATAGTGGTTTTTGTCTGTGCAAAAGCTTTTTAATTTAATGTAATCAAAATTATCTAGTTTGTTTTTAATGATGGTCTCCATCTCTTCCTTGGTCAGAAACTCTTCCCTTTCCATAGATCTGACAGTTATACTACTCCTTGATCTTCTAGTTTGCTTATAATATTCTTTTATTTATGTCTAAATCCTGTATCCATTTTTCATCTTATCTTGGTATAGGGTGTGAGGTGTGAGTCTAATCCAAGTTTCTGCCACGTTAACTGCCACTTTTCCCAGCATTTTTTTTTATTGAAGGGAGAGTATTCATTCCAATAGCTGGACTCTTTCGGTTTATCAAACAGCAGATTATTATAATCAGTTCTAGCTATTGTACCTGGTTTACTCCACTGGTCCAACACTCTATTTCTTAGCCAATACCAGACAGTTTTGATGACTGATGCTTTCTAAAATAATTTTAGATCTGGAAAGGCTAAGCCACCTTCTTTGTACGTTTTTCATTGAATCCATGGAAATTCTTTTCTTTTTATTTCTCCATATAATTTACTTAAATTTTTTCTAACTCATTAAATTAATTTTTTTTGGCATTTTGATTAGTAGGGCACTAAACAGGTAGTTTAGTTTTGGTAGAATTGTCATTTTTATTATATTAGCTTGAACTATCCATTAACAGTTAATTTGCCCTTTTATTAAATCTGATTATATTTGTGTGAGAAATGTTTGGTAATTGTTTTCAAAAATTTCTGAGCCTGCCTTGTCAGGTAGAACCCCAGGTATTTATTATTGTCTGAGGTTATTTGAATGGGATTTCTCTTTTTAGCTATTTCTGCTGTATCTTAGTAGACATATATAGAAATATTGAGGATTTTTGAGGGTTTATTTTATATCCTGAGACTTTGCCAAATTTGCTAATTATTTCTAATAGACTTGTAGATGATTTTTTTGGATTCCATAAGTATACCACCATGTTAACTGCAAAGAGTGAGAATTTTGTCTCTTCATTCCCAATTCTAATTTCTTCAATTTCTTTTTCTTCTCTTATTGCTGAAGTTAACATTTCTAATAAAATATTGAATATTTGTGGTGATAATGGGCATCCTTGTTTCACCCCTGATCTTATTGGTAATGTCTCTACCCATCCCCATTGCATATAATGCATTTTAATGGTTCCACATAGATACTGCTTATGATTCTAAGGAATGATCCCTTTATTCCAACACTCTCTAGTGTTTTAGTAGGAATGGGTGGTGTATGTTGTCAAAAGCTTTTCCAGCATCTATTGATATAATCATATGTCCTCTAAAAGGTTTGTTATTGCTAAAATTAATTGTACTAATGATTTTCCTAATATTGAAAGAACCCTGCATTCCTGAGATAAATCCTACTTGGTCATAATGTATTACCCCAGTGATAACTTGTTGTAGTCATTTCACCTGGATTTTATTTAAGTGTTTTACATCTATACTCAACATGGAGCTAGGTCTATAATTTTATTTCTCTGTTTTAACTCTTCCTGATTTAGATATTAGCACTATATTGGTGTCATAGAAAGAGTTAGGCAAAGTTCTATCTTCACCTATTTTTCCAAAGAGTTTATATAGAATTGGAACCAATTTTTCATTAATTGTTTGATAGAATTCAGTTGTGAATCCATCTGGCCCTGGAGATTTTTTCTTAGGGAGTTCAAAAATGGCTTGTTGAATTTCTTTTTCTGAGATAGGATTACGTAGGTATTTAATTTCCTCTTCATTTGCCCTGGACAATTTATATTGGTGTAAATATTCATCCATTTCACTTATATTATCAAAGTTATTGTCATAGAGTTGTGCAAAATAATTCTGAATTATTACTTCAATTTCCTCCTCATTGGTGGTGAGCTCACATTTTTCATTTATGATACTAGCAACTTGGTTTTCTTTTTTTTTAAATCAAAGTTACCAGAGGTTTATCAATTTTATTAGTTTTTTCATAAAACCAACTCCTTGTTTTATTTCTTATTTCAATAGCATTCTTTATTTTGATTTTATTAATTTCTCCTTTGAGTTTTAGAATTTCTAATTTGATATTTAATTGGAGGGTTTTAATTTGTTCTTTCTCTAAATTTTTTAGTTGCATATTTAGTTCATTGATTTCCTCTTTCTCTAATTTATTCATGTAAGCATTTACAGATATAATATATTCCCTCACAGCCACCTTGAGTAAATCCCAAAGATTTTGGTATGTTTTTTTCATTATTGTCATTATCTAGAATGAAATAATATTTTCTCTATAACTTGTTCATTGAGCCACTCATTCTTTAAAATGAGGTTATTTAGTTTCCAATTAATTTTGAGTCTCTATCTCATTGGCCCAATATTGCATATGATTTTTATCACATTATGATGTGAGAAAGGTGTATTCCCTATTTCTGCCTTTCTGCAATTAGTCATTAGGTTTTAATTCCCTACTACATGATCAATTTTCATGTAAGTGTTAGTTACTGCAGGAAAAAAACCATATTCCTTTCTAACCTCATTCAATTTCCTCCATAAGTCTATCATAGTTGTGTTTTCAAACCATTCTATTTTATTCCTTAACATCCTTCTTGTTTATTTTATGATTAGATTTATCTAAATATGAGAGCAGGAGGTTGGGGTATCCCACTAGTTGAGTTTTGCTGTAGTTTCCTTTAGACCTTGAAACTTTTCCTCTAAGAATTTGGATGCTATACTATTGGGTGCTTACATATTTAGTATTGAAATTACTTTATTATCCATGATACCATTTAGGAGGATATTGTTTCCTTCTTTATCTCTTAATAATTTTTATTTTTACAGCTGCTTTGTCTGATATAAAATTACTACCCCTGCTTTTTTCACTTCAGCTGAAGCAAAATATATTTTGCTTCAACCTTTTACCTTTATGTGTATTTCTCTACTTCAAATGAAGTTCATGTAAGCAGCATATTGTAGTATTCTTGTTTCTAATCCACTCTGCTATTCGTTTATGTTTTAAGGGATAGTTCATCCCATTCACATTCAAAGTTATAATTACTAACTCTTTATTGCCCTCCATTCTGTCTTCCCTTTGTTTGTATTTTCCCCCTTTTTCCAATTTATCCATATTCCCATTATTTTGTTTCTTAATAGCATCACCTTCAGTGTATTTGCCCATCTATATCAATGCCCTCCCCTTTCTCTCCCCTTTCCATTTTCTCTTTCTTCCTTCACTTCCTTCTGTCAGTTCCCCTTTTTCTCCCCCCTCCCCATCCACCCCTTTTCCCTTTTAATACTTGAAAAGTAAGATAAGTTTCTAAACTTTACTACTGAGTCATTGTAAATTAATTTTAAGCCAAGTCTGAGGAGAGGAAGATTCAGGGGTTCTCACCTCCTCTGTTCTTCCCCTCTATTGCAATAGGTCTTCTGTACCTCTTAATGTAATGTGATTTACCCCCATTCAATCTCCTCCATCCTCCTGTCTCCTTACTGTCCTTCCTTTTAAGAAAATATTGTTTTTAAATCATTCTATCTGTGTCACAGAAAGGTCATGTGAGTCCATCACTTCTGGCTAGGCATATTCTCTCTAATAGAGTTATAATTCTCGAGAGTTATTAGAGTTTTTCTGTCAGGTAGGGTTTTGGCCAATTTCACCTTATTGGATAGTGGTCTCACAGATAAATCATGAGTGTCCATCACTGCTGGCTAAGTGTATTCTCTCTAATAAAGTTACAATTCTCAAGAGTTATGAGAATCTTTGTCCCAGGTGTGGATATAGCCAGTTTCATCTTCTTGGATCGCTGTTTTTTCTTTACCATTTTATATTTTTTACCTTTTCATGTGTCTCTTGAGACTCCTGTTTAGTGTCCAAATTTTCTATTTAGCTCTGGTCCTTTCAACAGGAATTTTTGAAATTCTTCCATTTTGATAAATGTCCATCTTTTTCCCTGAAGAGAAGGCTCAGCTTTTCTGGATAGTGGATTCTTGGCTGCATTCCAAACTCCCTTATTCTTCAGAATATCTCATTCCAGGCCCTTTGATCCCTTAATCTTGATGTAGCCTGGTCCTGTGTAATCCTTCCTATGACTCCTTGGTATTTAAATTGTTTCTTTCTGGCTGCTTGTAGTGTTTTTTATCTGATGGTTCTTGAATTTGGCCATAACATTCCTTGTTTTATTCATTTTAGAATCTTTTTTCTGGAAGTGATCAATGTGTTCTTTCAATAACTATTTTGCCATCTGGTTCCATGATATCAGGGCAGTTTTCCATCACTAAATACTGTAATATGAAGTTGAGGCTTTTTTTCTTCAATATTTTCAGGAAGAGCAATAATTCTCCGGTTTTGCCTTCTCAATCTATTCTCCAAGTCAGTGGTTTTGCTGATGAGGTATTTTACATTTTCTTCTATTTTTTTTCAATGTTTTGGTTTTGTTTGACAGAATCTTATCTCATGATGTCATCAGTTTCCATACATTACATTCTTTTTCTTAGAGAAGAATTTTCTTCATTTACCTTTTGCAACTCCTTTTCCAGTTGGTAATTCTATTTTTGAAGGAGTTTTCCATTTGCCCAGGTGGAGTTTTGAGAGAATTATTTTCTTTTTGAATTTTCCCACTTGAGGATATAAAAGAATTATTCTCATTTTGTATTTGCCCAAATGTATTTTTCAGTGATTTGTTTTCTTGTTGCAAGCTGTTAATGTTCTCTTGTGTTTCTTTTCCCAAGTTTTCCATTTGATTTTTAGCTCCTTGCTGATTTCTTCAAGGAAGTCATTCTGGGCTGGAGACCAATTCATATTCTCCTCAGAAGTGCTAGATCCTTCTGTGTTAGAATCTCATGCTTCTAAGTATTTCTCCATGGGCCCCCCTTTATGCTGACCTTTCTTCATTTTTCTTTGATCTTTTGTTGGGTGAGGAGCTTGCTCTCTGATGTTTGCTTTTGAAAACCCTAGAGGCTTTGTTTACTTGCCTTAGTAGCTCCAAGTGGGTCAGCCAGTAGTAGATGCTGATTGCTTTTTCTGGAATGTTTGAAGCCCTCTCTCTAAACCTAGAGGGGATGAAGAGGGAGTGAGGAGGGGCAGTAGGTTCTGAGTTGACTTTGAACAATGGTCTGGGCCCTTTCAGCCTTTCAGCTGAGTGAACTGAGTTGCCCCCACCTGAACCTGAGGGGATGGGGAGGTTACTGTTTGTTCAGGGAAGAATGTTCTGTAAAAAGTATGGAGCTCATGTCCCATGCCCAGCTGGTCTTTTATCCAGGTGTGCTCTACAACTCTTTGTGCTGGAACTCACCCTCCCATTGATTGGGACTCACCAGAGCTCCTCTGCCCCGGGCCAAAGATTCCATGGCTAAAGTTCTTCCTCTGACCCATCCCTCACCAAAGTTTCTATGGCTAAGACCTGTTTTCTGGCTTGACCCTGATGCTGTCCCTGCTCCCTCTCTGTTATCTATCTCCAGTTTACTCACGGTCCCCTGAGAAAGACCTTGTTGGTAGGTGTTCTTCTCCTTGCTCCTTTTTCTGGGTTTTTGTCCATCAAATTTCTGTTAAGAGGTTTCTTTCATGTTATTTTTGAGGGGGCCCAGGAGCTCTTAGCACAGTGCCTGTCTTCTCTCTACGATCTTTGCCAAAAGTCCAATGAGACACTTAAGTTTAAAGTTAACACCCCTGCTTTTCTTCAGGAATTTTGTTTCAGTCATAGTGAGGCCATCTTAGACCTCTTCAATTAACAGATATGACCCAGGTATACCCATATCCTTTAGGTTCATTGTCTCCAATTATATTCTACTCTTTAATTATCCTAAGAGGAGTAAAGTCCTAAAGAATTAGAAGTGTTATATCTTCCCTTCTAGGGTTGTTTGCAGTTTGATAGTCTTGAACAATATTTGCTTTGTTTCATTTTGTTTTATCCTTCCCTTTTAATATGCCTTTTTTAATGCAAATCTTGATTTATGTATTTGTTGATTGAATTTCTGTTCAGTTCTGGTCTTGTGTCAGGAAATTCTGGAAATCCCCTATTTCACTGAACATCCATCTTTTTTCCTGACAATATAAGCAGAATTTTACAGCGTTGCAAACCCAGGTCCTTTTCTCACTGAAATATGCTATTCCAGGTTTTCGCATCCTTCAGTACCAAATCTAACAGTTCCTGTGGGAGTCTGATTGTGTTTCCTTTGTATTTGAATTGTTTTCTCTTTGATGTTTGCATTATTCTCTGTTTTATTTGAGAATCCTGGAATTTAACTCTTACAGCCCTTGCAATTTTTATCCTGCAGTCTCTGGAGGGGTTTTGTGGATTCTTTCAATGGTTTTATTATTACCGTGCTCTAGTGGATTTAGACAGTTTTTCCTTTTAATTTCTTGCATGATGTTTTTCAGGTTTATTTCTTGGTGCAGGTTTTCTGATAGTTGGATGATTTGAAGAATATCTCTCCTTGATCTATTTTCCAGGTCATTCCAGACATTTTCCCCAAAAGGTACTTTATATTTGCTTCAATTTTTCAGCCTTTTAATTTTACTTGATGGAAACTTGTAGTCTTAAAGATTCACTGGTTTCTATTTCTTCAATTCTAATTTTTATGTTTTTGTTCTTCAATCAGCTACTTTTACAATTGGTAATTTTACTTTTAATAGAGTTGGTTTCTTTAGTCAATTTTTCATAATTTTCTTACATGACTTTAATTTCTTTTTTTAAAATTTTCATCCATCTGTACATCCATATCTCCAAGTTACAAAGTTTCCTCCACCCTTCCTTCCCATCCTCTTCCCTTCAGGTTAGCATTGTTACATACATATTTTCTTAAACATTTACAAATTAGTAATTTTTGGCATGAGGGATTAGGATTAATGGAAAGAGATACAGAAGAGACAATTTTTAAGAAGTGTTCATCAGATTTCAGTAGGGGTGTTTTTTTTTCCTGTGTTTTGTTTTGCTTTGTTTTGTTTTTCTTCCTCTGTTAGGGATAATATAGACCATTAACAGTCTAATACAATTGTCCTAGCTCTCTGGACTATTGAGAGGAGTTGTTTCCATCAAGGTTTTTCACCTCATAATGCTGTTGATGGGCACATTTTCCTCTTGGCTCTACTCCTTTCACTCCATATAAGATCCAGTAAATCATTCCATTCTTCTCTAGAGTCCAACTATTCATGGTTTCTTAAAGAACAATAATAATCTATATTATTCAGGTACTAAAACTTGTTTAGCCATTTTGCACTTGATGGGCATTGCCTCAGTTTCCAAAACTTTGCCACTACAAAAAGAGCTGCAATGAATATTTTGGAACATTTAGGACTTTCACCATTTTTTGCAATTTTTCTGGATATAGTCCTAAAATTGGAATTGCTGGGTCGAAGGGAATGAATAGCTTTATTGTTCTTTGGGAATAGTTCCATATTCCTCTCCAAAAAAATTGGATTCCTTCACAACTTCACCAGCAATGTATCACTATCCCAATTCTTCCACAACGTCTTCAGCATTGATCATCTTCCCTTTTTCATCATCTTGGCTAGTCTAATAAAATGGGAAATGAGTCTTCATTGTTGTTTTAATTTTCATTTCTCTAATTAGTAGTGATTTGGAGTATTTTTCATATGACTATGTATAGTTTTAAATTCTTTATTTGTAAACTGTCTTTTCATATGCTTTGACCATTTATCAATTGGGGAATGATTTCTAATCTTATAAATTTCATGCAATTCTCTATATATTTTGGAAATGAGATCTTTATCAGGAGTCCTAATTGTGAAGATTATTTCTTGTATTTCTGCTTTACTTCTAATTTTGGCAAAATTGATTTTATAAGTGCAACCCCTTTTTAATTTAATATAGTCAAAATCATTCATTTTGCAGTTTATATTGTGCCCTAATTCTTATTTGGTCATAAATTTATCCCCTTTCCATAGACCTGATAGAGTATTTCTTGGTCTATTAATTTATCTATGTTATAGCTCTCTATGTGGAAATCCTGTACCCATTTTGACCTTATTCTAGTATAAACTATGAGTTGTGGATCTCTGCCTAGTTTTTGTCATACTATTTTCTAGTTTTCCCAGCAATTTTTGTCACATATTGAGTTCTTATCCCAGAAGCTGATGTTTTTTACTGCAGTTTATTTTAAAGCTATTCTAATCCACCGATCCAATATTCTATTTCTTAACCTGTACCAGGCAGCTTTGATGAATGCTGCTATATACTTTACTTTGAGAACTCATAGAGCTAGGCCACATTTACCTTTTTCTTCATCAGTTCCTTTCCTACTCTTGCCCTTTTGCTGCTCCAGATGAATTTTGTTACAATTTTTTTTTCTAATGTGGTAAAGTAGTTATTTGGTAGTTTGATTTGGTATGACACTGAATAAGTAATTTAATTTGGGTAGAATTGTCATTTTTATTATATTACCTCAACCTAACAATGAGCATTTGCATTTTTCCTATTATTTAGATCTGATTTTATTTGGATGAGGAGTGCTTTATAATTGTATTCATACAGTTTCTAGGTTTGTCTTGGGAGGTAAATTGCTAAGTATTTAATTTTGTCCATAGTTGTTTTTAAATGGAATTTTTCTTTCTATCTCTTGCTCTTGGTTTTTTTTCTTCATATATATAGAAATGGTGATGATTCATGTCAGCTTATTTTATATCCTGCTACTTTGCTGAATTTGTTAATTGTTTCAAAGAGTTTCTGATGATTTTCTTGGGTTCTCTAGGTATACCATCATCTTCAAAGACAAAGTTTTGCTTCCTCATTGCCAATTATGATTCCTTCAATTTCTTTTTCTTCTCTTATTGCTACTCTTAGCATTTCTAATACTATATTGAATAGTAAGGATGATAATGGACATCCTTGTTTCACCCCTTAATTTATTAGAAATACTCTGAGTTTATTCCCATTAAATGTAATATTTGCTGATGGTTTTAGATAGATACTATTTATTATTTTAAGGAAAATTCCATTTAATCCTGAACTTTCTACTGTTTTTTATAGGAATAGATGTTGTATTTTATTAAAGGTTTTTCGGCATCTGTTGAGACTTTCATTTCTTTTTCCTATTTTTCTTTTTTGTTTCTTCTTTGATTTTTAAATTCTTTTTTTAAGTTCTTTGATGAGCTTTTGTATTTAGTCTAATTTGTAGATTGTTTTGATACTTGCCCTGTGAGTGATTTTTCACTGATTTCTTCTTCAGATATGGCATTGCTGTTATCTTTGTCTATAGTTTCATATAGTGAGCACTCTTTTAGCTTTTTTTTTCATCTTTGCTCTTTTAACTCTGTTCCTGATGTACAGAGAGTCTATATCTAAGTTTTTTTATTTTGTTGGGGCTGGGGTGTGATCCCTGGCTTGCTGTTGGCCAAGATGTTGCCTATGTAGTCCAGGCTTTGCCTTTGCTGAGATTTTTTTCTCCTTCCTTTATGTCCTAGTTCTGACTTAACTGTTCTTCCTGATCCAGTCTTGTCTTTTACACTGGTGTTCTCAGGGTTCAGACTTTGTTTGGGTCTGGAGTCCTCCCTGCTGGCTTGCTATCTAGCTGTTGGGACCTGTGTTGTTCTTAAACTATCAGGACCTAGATTGTACTGCCTCTAAAAGGATCCTGTTGGTTTTCCAGCTTTCCTGTCTCCTGGACTTTACTTCCCCTTTTCCCACAAAGAGACAGACCTTCACTGAAGATCCTCCATGATCTCTACAGTTGAAAACTACTTTGAATCTCTTTTTCTTGGTAATATCTCTAGTTTGAATGTTAGAGTAGAGACTTCATTTATCTTTGGTAGGGAAAGTCTCTAGGAGCATGTTAGCTTCATACTACCATCTTGACTGAGCCCAGAAGTCCTAACTAGAAATGAGTTCTTTATCAAAAAAGCTAACTAGGAAAAGTGTTTTCCAGTTTTCTATTTTCTTTCCAATCTCAGTTATATTGTTTTTACCTGTGCAAAAACTTTTTAATGTACCAGAAAAGTTCTAAAATTATTCACAGTAGTTTGTTCTATTTATCTAAACAGGAAAAACTAAAGAAAAATGAATAAATAGCTCTTACTCCATTTATAATATACATCCAAATGGTCACCCTATGGATCTTGTATACCAGCATGTATATCTCATGCAGAGTACAATGGAAAATAAACTAAGTCCATAACTGAAAAAGAGAGAGTCCTGGATTGCTTCAAGGGAAATGTAAAGTTCTTTTATTCACCTCCAACATTTCATGGAAGTTAAAATCCATCTTTTGAATAATAACATTTTATCAGTGTAAAGATGTGGCAATGATCTTTTATGTTTTTCTCTCTTTCCCTTGTTTTTCCTCTTTGTTCTAAGTTCTCTTTTACAGAAAGACTAATATGAAAACATTTACTGCCATGGGGAGGGAGGAAGAGGGGAAAGTGATAGAAAAATGTAATAAACTTGCAAACAGGTGAAGCTTGAAAACTACCTTAGTAGGTAATTAGAAAAAAATAATGAAGAAAAAAAGGCATGGCAGTGTACTATGGAACATGACAGCCTTCTCCTAAATTGACTAAAGAATATCACCTAGAAAGCAATGAAAAAAAGCACACATTGTGGGTATAAGCCAGCTGAATCTTATAACCTATGATCAAACCCAAATAATAGGAGTAAATGGTATCATGAATGAATTGTTTGACATCAAGAAGATATGGGCTCATCATGTGACAAGAGAAAGGAAAGATCACTGGTGAGTTGGAGTGTATCACGGATACTCATTTCATATGAGAAAATGTAAAGAAAGATTCTAGCATGCTTGGTGAACTCCCTTTAGTAAACTTTTGTCACAACAGGGATAAGAATCATACAGGATATGCAGGTGTTTCTAGGTGAAGCTCAGCATCATTGGAGAGTGCTGAATTCATGTAATTAGAGAATCACTTGAGTTTTTAAGTACATAAAGCAGTGTGAAAACATCAAAGCACTACATATATATATATATATATATATATATGTATATATATATATATATATACACAGGTTGTTTTATTGTAATTGCTATTATTGTTATTATTGATATTATTTGTGGAGATCAAGTTAGACCACATTAAACAAATTTTGTGTCATTTTCATTTATAACAGTGTTCTCCTTTCCACAAGTCTCCCTTGTTTGTTATAGTTTTATTTTTGAACATCTAGAATTGCTCTTTTTTGTTTTTATTTTTGTTATTTTGATTTTTATAATTTTTAAAGATTTTTATTTATTTTGAGTTTCACATATTTTCCCCTAATCTTGCTTCCCTCCCCCCACCCCCCACCCCCCACAGAAGGCAGTCTGCTAGACTTTACATTGTTTCCATGGTATTCACTGATCTAAGTTGAATGTGAAGAGAGAGAAATCATATTCTTAGGGAGGAAAAATAAAGTATAAGAGATAGAAAAATTATATAGTAAAATAATGTGGTTTTTTTCTAAATTGAAGGTAATAGTCTTTTGTCTTTGAACAAACTCCACAATTCCTTCTCTGGACACGAATGGTAGTCTCCCTCACAAATAGCCCCAAATTGTCCCTGATTGATGCACTGATGGAATGAGCAAGTCCATCAAGGTTGATCATCACTCCCATGTTGCTGTTAGGGTGTACAATGTTCTGGTTCTGCTCATCACACCCAGCATCAATTCATGCAAATCCTTCCATGCTTCCCTGAATTCCCATCCCTACTAGTTTCTAATGCAACCATAGTGTTCCGTGGCATACGTATATCACAGTTTGTTAAGCCATTCCCCAATTGAAGGGCATTCACTTAATTTCCAATTCTTTGCCACCAAAACAGTGCTGATATGAATATGTTTGTACAAGTGATGTATTTACCCTTTTTCATAATCTCTTCAGAGTATAGGCCCAGTAGTGGTATTGCTGGATCAAATGGTATGCTCATTTTTGTTGTCCTTTGCACATAATTGAATTGCTCTTTTGATATGATATAGTTCTTCATCATGGAATTTTATTATCTAGGAATTAAAATTTTCAGGTAACCTAAAGGATAATAATAAGGTAAATGAGATTATATCATCAACCATAACTTATGTAGTTTGAAAGGGAGCAACAAACACATGTATGTCCAGTAAAAAAAGGTTACATATTAGTCATGTAATGGGAAGGAGAAAATAGTTGAATAGTGTGAGTGGTTACTTATTCTTTTTAATATATTACTATCATGAGAAGGTTTCTAGCAATTCTGGCAAATACATTATGAGAGATATAATGCAAAATATGGACAAGATTAACACAGGATGATGACTTGGGATTTGCATAATTGGACAGAAAGCCCAATTTGATGAAAGTGCTTATCTGTTCATGTATTCAAGTAAGTAAAGTAAGTTTGGAAAGATTCATATGTAGATCTTCAAGCAAGAGGTAGTTAAGTCTAGCTTGGATATATAAAGAAGAGGTATTAAATTCCTGATTCAATGACATCAGTGTCTGGCAAATTTCCCACGTATGTCCAGAACCAGATTAAAATGTGATTGGGAAATATTTAATAAAAAGCAAATAAACACAATACTGCAAATATAATGCTAACTTATGATTTTATAAATTAATTTTTCATTTGTTTTTTCAAGGCAATGGGGTTAAGTGACTTGCCCAAAGTCATACAGATAAGTACTAAGTGAGGCTGTATTTGAACTGTGGTCTTCCTGACTTCAGGGCCAGTGTTCTATCTACTGTGCCACCCATTTGGCCCTCTAAATTAATATATTGTCCAGAGAATCTGTTTCATAATTCTTTCCCTAGACTTTGAGAAGATTATCACTTCCCTGGAATCTCCTCTTTAATAAAGCAATGATGGATAAGGTCAGAGTCCTCCCAGAATTCCCTGTAATGAATTCATATCAAGAGTTACTATTAATGGTCACTTAAACATCTCCAGACCTCTTACTGAATCTCTACAACCTACATACCAGAGATCTCATTCTAGATCCATGGCTTCCTAGGATCACTAAGGATGGGACATGTGACTGCATGGGTCACCAACTAGGAAAATGAGCAAAAAAGAAAAGATCTTCCTTAAAAGAAAAAATTAAGCTTCAGGACAGAGATACTTAACAGAAATTTTACAGTCTTACTAGCAGAGCAGCACTCTGAGGTGTTGCTCTGTAAATAACTCCTCAAATGAACAGTGTGGTCAGGTTTAGGAAAAAAAACTAAGCAACATGACAAGATAGAGTTCTCTGTATGTAACTTCAAAATTATGACATCATGGCAGCCTTGGGATCACTTGAAATCTTTCACTTGAAAAAAGTCACAAACGTCATTTATTCTAGGATCTGGCCAAAATAGATTCCCACTCTTGCAGAGCTTCTTTACCTATAATCTATTATTCTTTTTTTTAATGATAATGACATTTTTATTTTATTTCTTTTTTAATCCCACATGTTTTATTTTATGAATTCAAAAATATTATTAGAAGGCACCCATAGTTTTCACCATGATCCAAAGAAGTTCATAAGACAAGAAAGATTAAAAATTCCTGTTCTGTAACATTTCCCCCCCCAAAAGCAGTCCAATGAGAGTGAAATCAACACCTTTCAAAACATTGCATTTTATTTGTGGATACCTCCAATTAGGATGATTTTTCCCTTCATCAGATAGAAATTTGTTTTTACCCTCTGGCTACTTGTCCTTAAGATCTAAGTAGGAAAAAAAATCCCTCTTCTCTATGGTAACTCTATATTTTGAAACCTGCTCTTATATCTGACCTTAACTTTGCATAATAATAGCTATTATTATTATAGTGGTAATAATATTACTTATTATTATTATTATTATTATTATTATTATTATTATAAACCAGATTAAATATTTCAGATTTGTTTAAATATCTTATATTATGGTCTCTGGTATTCTTGCCATCCTTTCTGGAAAAGTTAGCAGTTGCCTTGGGATTTTAGCTCTATTTGTGGCTTGAAGTTATCATTCAAAAGTCCTGTGGCTTTTTTTTTCAGAGCACATGGAAATTTATGCATCTGAACAGTCTGACTCTAGCTATGACAGAGATGGCATCCACTTTATATAGAGAAAAGTCATACTGACAACTAGCTTCATCTATTTTAATTAATCAAACAAGTACTTCTAAAAATCTTATAAGATACCCAAAACTATGCTTTGATTCTTCAATGGATGATGAAAACTATTTTTTTGTTTTTTTCAAGGAAATGGGGTTCATTGACTTGTTCAAGGTCACACAGCTAAGCAATTATTAAATATCTTAGACTGGATTTGAACTCAGATACTCCTGACTCCAGGGCCTCTCTATCCACTGTGCAACCTAGCTGCCCTGGATGATGAAAACTTTTAAGATAAAAAATGAGAGATATTTCTAATCATGAGGAGTTTATAATTTGGTTAGAAGAGATAAAATTTGCAATTAGAGGTTATAATTAGTATTAGTTATCTTTTACTAAAGAATAAACAATAAATTATTAATTTTTGACAATGTAAGAAGTAGTTTTTATATTTTTTATTTCTATATTTTGTTAGAGATTACTCTTTTATCTATGATTGCAGAACCCCAGATAGGAGGAAGGCTGATTTATAGCAGAAAAATTTAAATTAGACATGTGATAGAATGTGTTGCTTAGAAGGGAGGAATAGATATGAACACAAGCTAGGGTTATGGAATCATATATAGAGAGCTGGAAGGGACCCTAAAGACTAATATAACTACTTCACTCTACAGAAAAAGAAATCATTGCAAAGGGAGGCTTGGTGACCTGCACAACATCACAGAGGTAAAAAAATAAGTATCTATAAGAAAGTGTGGATTTCCATTCCCCAGAAATTTTCAAGAAACAAACATGAGACCTTCTCATGCAGCTGTTAGAAGGTTTGGTTCAATGAACTCTGGAGGCTTTGTTGAATGGTATGTACTACCTACTTACCACTATCTTTTAAAATCTCCATTTTTCTTCTAGTATCAATTCAAACTCTAACTTCTATGATAATTCTTCCCTGATCTTTGCCTTTGGTTAGGAACCTCTTATCCAAATGACTTTGTATTTATTTTTTTATATTTTAAGAATATATTTTTAAAGGCAAATGTTTCATTCCCAAACCCCTTTAGAGTAAAAATATTTTTTCTTTTTTTTTTTGGCAAGGCAGTGGGGTTAAAGTGACTTACCCAAGGTCACACAGCTAGATAATTATTAAGTATCTAATCTGGATTTGAACTCAGGTCCTCCTGAGTCCAGGCCTGTTGCTCCATCCACTGTGCCACCTAGCTGTCTCAAGTAAGAACTTTTCAAGGGTAAGGACAAAGGGATTATTTCCCTTTCGTCTTTGTACACAAAGCACTTAACAAATTGTCTGTCATAAAATAGGGTTTAATAATTTTAGACTGAGTTATTAATTATTTCATGATTCTGATAGACTCTAAACTAGGTCTTATTTCATTTTTGTATCCCTAGCACCACTTAGATTTCTTTGAACACAGTAGGTATTTGATAAATATTTGCATAATTTAATTTTGTAGAACTAGGGCAGAAATATCCCAGAGGCTTACTCCTCTCCTAACACCAGTTTTTATTCTTTTGTAAAGTACTAAAGAACTTAATACAAATTTTTATAGAGTATTTTTTCTCAATTGATATTAGAATTGCATAACATTGGAAAATTAAAATAAGACAAGGCAGGTCTGTGTCTGTGTGTGTGTGTGTGTGTGTGTGTGTGTGTGTGTGTGTGTGTGTGATAGAGAAGGAAAGCTAAAGTTAGAGATCAGAAAAGATAGAGAAATAGATACATATGTGTATAAAAAACAGACAGTTAACCAAGTACATACTTGGTTATATGAAAACAGGATACAGCTACTGGTGAGAGAAAAGACCCTGAATACCAGGAAGCTTATTATTTTCTAGTTTGGGGAATACACTAAAAGTATTATGTCAATTCTCCAAAGGTACTGACTCATACAGCTCCAGAAATAGGAGATATGGAAATTGTTCCTCTAAGTGTCAACAAAGTGAAGTATTTCTGAACACCTTTTTCTCTCAACTTTAATAAAAAAAAAACAGAAAAAGATAGAGGAGGGGAAACCTGCTTGTAGAAACCTTGACTGGATATACCAAGAAGAGTTATTTTTACCCTAAATTGAATATGGGTGTTTTGGAAAATGTCTTTGGAGAATATTTCTCAAGATATGTATGGGTGCAATGTGCATTTTCAGAAAGACTTTCATAGTAGGGGCAAAAGATGGCAGAGAATACAATATTGTTTTAGGTGGGGAAAAATGGATGGAATTCCCATAAAAATATCTTTGTAATATAGCTATGGAGATCTGGATTAATTGATGCAAGTATAAAAATTTATAAATCTGGCTTTGGGGTTGTGGGGGGGTAAGAGGGAAAAATCTCTTAACTTTGCAATGCTCAGGTTACTGTCAAATAAAAGACATCATGAGATTATACTCTAATTGGGCAGGATCATAGATGCATAGCACAGAAAGGTGCAGACAGTTTTTAAATTTAAAGATCACATCACACAGTGGTTGATTAGATAAAGAGAGAGAGAGAGTAATATATAAAGAAAAAAGCTCTGAAATGTGAAAGTGGTAAAGAAGGCAGAGTAGGAGGAACAGAATACATTAGTTTTCTTTGATATGTATTCTAATAAAGATTTAGGAAGAAAATAGAATGGTAAGCAGTAAAGTCAAAGAAAACCCACTGTGGGTCTTTAAATTATATATAATATATATATACATACATACATATATATATATACATACATACATATATATATATACACATACATATATATATGTATGTATATATATATATATATATATATATATATATATATATATATATATATAAAAGGAGAGAGAGAGAGAATGAAAGAGGTTTGTATAACATTCAATCCCAGGAGGAAGTCTGCAGTACTGTTACCAAGATCCACACTGAGATCAAGAATATGTAAGGTTTAGAACAGAAGAGTAACAATCAGACTATATTCCTTAAGGTCATGATTAATGTTTTCATTTCCAAGATCTGATCCATTCTTGCAATCCATGAAATAGACAGTACTATATACATAAAGAAAATGGAGCAATAGCACCTTAGACAATACAAACCAGAACAAAACAAGTTACAAAATTTCCCTCTGGAAATTTGTAGAAACTGATCCTAACAATGACTCTCAATTCAAGATACAAGACCAGAAGAATGAGGAAATTGAAAAAGAAATACAATGATGATAAAGAGCCATTACAGAAGTGGGGATATTCCAGACACAAATCCAGAAAAAATAAATTATTCAAAAACATCTAAAATGAAAATCTGAAAGAAAAAACAGTTTTGACCACAAAGTTTGCTAGAATTCTTTGAAGAAATGGAGCAAATAAGAAATGAGATATAATAAATGAAATTAGTGCACATATAGAAAGATTGCAAAAGGAATAAGATTATCAGATGAAAAACTTGGAAAGAGAACGACTTGGAAAAAGAGACATAAATCAAAGTATCAAGCTCTCTGAAATTTAGAATCTCCCAAAGAAAAGTCAAGATAATATAATACAACAAAAAGATATTTTAAAATAAAAATAGAATAAAATGTAAACTGTATCATAGAAAAAAATAAATTACCTGGAAAACAAATCAATAATGTACTACTACTACTACTACTAAAACTAAATCAAGAAGAAATAATTTAAGAAGCACTGGACTACTATGACAAAACTTCATGAAATTATCAAAGAAAACTGCCTAGAACTATCTGAACAAAAGGACAAAGGGAAAGAGAAAGATTTCTCTTTAATGAAATCCCAAAATGTAAATTTTCAGGAATGTCATAGTAAAAATGCAGGGCTTCCAAGTTAAGGGAAAAAAAACTTTTAAGAAACTAGAAAAAGAGGTTTAAATTAATAAAAGACAAGAATCACAATTTCTCAGAATTGGAAATTGCTACTAGAAAAACTTCAAAAATAACATTCCAAAATGTGAGCACTACAGATTTACAAGTAACAATATCTTAATTCACAAAAACCTATTATAATTCAACAGGTGAAAAGGAAGTCCTTAAATGACATAGTCAATTTTCAAGAATTCCTGAGGAAAATATCAGAACAGACTATAGAATTTAGTAGAATCAAAAGAACCAGAAATAAAAATCAAATCCAAGTGAACAAGCAGAAAAGAATATACAATATGGAACTCTTACCTTTTTTATGCAGGAAATGATAACAGCACCTCCTCAACACATACTAGAGATCAAAGATTCATTAAGGATCCTAGAGGGATATAAATAAGATAGTAAGCCAAAGAGTGGTTATCTTATGTTATCTCAAATGAAAAAAAAAGGAAAGGAGAGGGAAAGGAATATAGTTGGGAAGTAAAGAGGAGGAAAAATGAAGGAATTTACTTTCTTATATTATTGGAATATACAAAAACTAAAAAAAATAACAAAAGAGGTGAGTCAAGGCTGGTCAGTCAAAGGGAGATAGAACATATAAGAAAGACTAAGAAAGAATGATTGAGATTTTGCTAATGGTAAGAAAAGAGGGACCTGGGGAGTCTCTCATATCCAGTGCTGGTGCAGAGCATACTTTTTTGTCTAACCATATCCTTCTTTGTGAAAAATGGGGAGAATGGCAAAGAGAGGATAGCATATAAAAGAATATGAATAAGCATATAATTAATGACTATAACTATGACTGTAAATAAGATGAAGTTATCCATAAAATGGAAGAGGATTGCATAGCAGTCCAGGAAAGCAGATCAAAAAAAGATACTTTCAATACATATACCCTTAAAATAAAGATTTATAATTAATTAAAATAAGAAGATAGTATAACAGCTAAAGCTGGGATAGTAATCATCATCTCAGACAAAGCAAGAGTAAAAACAGATTTGCTTTAGAGAAATAAACAGTTAATACTGTTGTTGAAAGGCAATATATATACAATATAGACACTATATAAGCACTAAAATGCATAGTGTGTTAATACTAAATGGAATTACTAAATTAAATAATGGAAGAAATAGACATTAAGACTATAATAATTGGGAATTTCAGTGTACCCCTTTAAATCATAGATAAATTCAGGGAAAATAAATAAGAAAGATATCAAAGAACTGTATGTAATTTGAGAAAATTTAGATATGATAAATGTATGTGAATTGTGAATTGAAAAGGAAAAAAGTATACATGAAACTCAAAATCATATGATACACTTGCAGAAGGAAAAGACCAAGAATAGAGCATAAAAATCTAAAAAAAATAATATGACACATTAAATTGAATACAATTCCATTGAAGAAATATTAAAAATTAATTGATGACTGAATAATTTAATTCTGATGTTTGTCCTTCATTCTCAAAGAAGACCATGACATCAGAGAGGTCATGTGATGAATTGGATTTGAGTGATGGGGCATTGGGTTAAGTCACCAGCCTCATTTTCTCCTCCAGGGTCATATGGATCCAGTGGCCAGATATGAATCATGATGGCTGGAAATGATCCTGGATGCAAGGCAATCAGGGTTAAGTGACTTTACAAGATCACACAGCTAAAAGGAAAAGTGTCTGAAGCTGAATTCAAAATCCCATCCTCCTGATTCCAAGCCAGTGCTCTATGCATTGCACCATTCATTCTAAGTTGGGGGGACTTCTGGGGTGGAGTCAAGATGGTGGCTCAAAGATAGGTAGGTCTGGAGGTACTGAATGGAAATTTGAATGAAATCTGTAAACAGATCCTAGAGCAATAGAATCCACCAAAAAAGGGAAAAAATAAACCAAGACAAAAATGAAACAACTTTTTAATGAGATGTCTTAGAGAAACTTCAGGAAAAGGTCTATCACACGGTTAAAAGGAGAGTATAGTATAGTCAGGAAAACTGTGAAACCAACGCAAGACTTTCTCTCTTTTTTTTGGCAAGACAATAGGGTTAAGTGGCTTGCCCAAGTTCATACAGCTATGTAATTATCAAGTGTCTGAGGTCAGATTTGAACTCAGGTCCTCCTGACTCCAAGGCTGATATTCTATCCATTGCTCCACCTAGATGCCCCTAGCACCACCTAGCTTCCCCACGAATTTCAAAGTCCTGAGTTAAGTTTATGGTGCAGCTTTATCAGCTGTGAGGGTCCTAACCCTAACTTAAAGAGCAAAATTTATAGCCCTAGGAAGCTGGTGTAGTATTGGGCTATTGTAGTACAGGGAGCAAACTTTGAACACCGGAAAATGCCAGAGTGGAAAGCCAGGGACCAGAACCTAGGCCCCTAGCAAAAAAAAAAGTTTGAGACTATATACCATATAACACAGGAACAGAGCTCAGCTGATAAAATGAAAAACAAAAACAAAAAATATTAACCATTGACTATTCTGATAGGGGTGATAAAAACACCATCTCAGTTGACAAAATGACTACATGTGAATCTGCTAAGGTCTCAAATCAAGAAAGACCTCTCAGAAGAGTTCAAGAAAGGTTTTAAATGTCAGAGAAGAGAGGAAGAAGAAAAATAGAGAAAAGAATTGTGAGTTATGAAGGAGAATTATGAAAAATTAACTGAAAAAGCAATAATTTTATTTTATTTTTTTTTTTTAGGTTTTTCAAGACAATGGGGCTAAGTGGCTTGTCCAAAACTCCATGGCTAGGTAATTATTAAGTGTCTGAGGTCAGATTTAAACCCAGGTACTCCTGACTCCAAGGCTGGTGCTCTATCCACTGCACCACCTAGCCTCCCCAAAAAGCAATAAATTTAAAAGCAAAATCGACTAGTAGAAAAAATATTAACCAACTGGAAAAGGAAGCACAAAAACTAACTGAAGAAAATAAAATCATAAAAACTAGAATTGGACAAATGGAAATGAATGACTCTGTGATATACCAAGATACCATCAAACAAAACCAAAAGGCTGAAAACAAATAGTAGAAAATTTAAAGTATCTCTCAGGAAAAATGAATAACCTGGAAATTAGAGCGAGAAGATATGATTTGTGAACTATTGGTCTACCTGAAAGCCATGATCAGTAAAAGAGCCTGTATAATATCATGCAGGAAATTATCATGGAAAACTTCCCTAATATCCTAGAACAGAGAGAAACAATGATCCTTGGAAAAATTCATCAATTATTCAAAAAAGAGATTCAAAATAAAAAAGTCAAGGAATTTTGTAGACAAATTTCAAAACTCTCAAGTAAAGCAGAAAATACTGCTAGCAAACAAAAATGAGCAATTTAGATACCAGGAAGCCATAATAAGAATTACACAAAACTTATCAATTTCATTATTAAGGACTCAAAGGGCATTGAATATGATATTTCAGAAGGCAAAGAAACTTGGATTACAACCAAGTATCTACTATCATGCAAAATTAAGCATATCCTTCCTCAGAAAAGATGAATTTTCCATGAAATAGATGATTTTCAAATTTACCTGGTAAGAAGAACAAAATTGACCAGAAAATTTGTTCTTCAAAAACAAGAATCAAATGTTGCATAAAAAAAGTAAACAGAAGGGTGGGGAAATGTCAGGTAACTCTTGAGAACTGTATTTCTCAGGACAATTGAAAGGGACATTTCTAGGCAGAGGATGTGAGTATAAATTAATTGTGAATTGCTGATATAAACTATAGAAAAATTTGTAGGAACCAACCAGAGTAACTGCTTGGGATAATGTACACCTCCAAATGTTTTATCAATAAAAAGGAAAAAAAAACAAAAGGAAAAAAGGAAAAAAGGAAACAACAAAAAGGAAAAAAAAAGTTGACATATAATTAAAACCCCTAAAATCCATTTAAAATACTTCAATTAAACATAAAAATTGAAATGTGAAAAATTACAGAAGAAATTAACAAAATTGATAGTAAAATGCACTTTTAAAATAAATTAGTTTGTAAAAGTAAAATCTGCTTTAAAAAAAATTTTTTACAAAACTGGATTAAAGTGACTTGCTCTAGGTCACACACCTAGGTAATTATTAAGTGTCTGAGGTCCTGACTCCAGGGCCAGTGCTTTATCTACTGTACCACTTAGCTACCTCTAAAATCTGGTATTCTGAAAGAAAAATCAACAAAAATGAAATAGATAATTAGTTAATTTTATTGAAAAAGGAAGGTAAACATTAAATTATGTGCCTCCAAATGAAAAAAAGAATTCACAAAAAAGAAGAAAGATTAAACATTAATAGAAATTTATAATTATTTATATGTCATTAATACCAATAGCAAATTAAATGGATGAATATTTACAAAAATATGAAATATTCATTTTAACTGAATAAGAAATAAAGAATTTAAACATTGGAATTTTGGAAAAGAATTTGAATAAGTTATAAAAACCAATCCCTGCAGAACTGGGGAAGCACAGGACTAGATATGCTTATAAGTAAAAGTTATCAAGCATTGAAAAGTAACTAATTCCATTTTTATACAGTACTTGAAAAAAATGAATGGAAAGGAACATATCCAATTCTTTTTACAATAGCAATAAGATATTACTACTTAAACCAGGGACAGTCAAAATTGAGAAATAAAATCATAAGAATTCCTTGTTGAATACTGTTGCAAATTTTTGTATCTATTATTTTCATTAGGTACTTGGATCACAACAATGGGTTCAGCTCAGAATTGTGCTGTTGTTATTATTCAGTAATTTTCAATTATGACCAATTCTCCATGTACCCATTTGGAGTTTTCTTGGCAAAATTACTAAAGTGCTTTGCCATTTCTTTCTTCAACTAATTTTGCAGATTAGTAAACTGAGGCAAATACGATTTAATGTCTTGCCCACAGTTATATAACTGATATGTAGCTAAATTCAGATTTCAATTCACAAAGACAATTTTCTTGACTCTGGAACAGATGCTTTATCCAATACAGCATCTAATTGTCCAAATTCATGTATGGCTGGGTTAATATATTTAAAATGATACTAACTAAATTAATGAATTGTTAAATGCTATAAGGATCAAAGTAGCAAAAGTTGGAAAAGAGTTAGAAAAAATTGAAAATTGTCTTGTGGAAAAAATATCAAGTTTCAAGAGAAATATCAGAAAGAATAAAATAGGAAAGGTGGGACCTAAGTATCAGATCCTAAACTATACTATAAATAAATGACCTTCAAAACTGTTAGATACTAGTTAAGAAAAGATTAATCAGTAGAAAACAATAGGTATAAAATATACAATAGCAAAGAGTTTGCTAAATATAAACATTGAAACTAATATGATAAGGATATACTATTTGACCAAAAAAATTCTGGAATTTTCACCTTCCACAAACATACACCCTGTCCTTTTTTTCAGTTTTCTTTTAGGTCTTGACTTTCCTCATTAAATTGCAAGCTTCTTGAATGAAGGTATTCTCTTTCTAAAACCATTTCTATTCTCATTATTTGGAGACCCAGCACATTATTTTGTTGCTGGATCATTTCATTTATTTCTGATTCTTGATGATCCTATTGGGAATTTCTTTTCAAAGATACTGGACTGTCATTTCCTTTTTTAGATGAGGAAATTGAGGCAAATAGGCTAAAGTAACTTTCCCAGTGTCATGCACTGGTAAGAGTCTGAATTCAGATTTCAATTCAGATAATCATTGCCCCAAGGTTAATTAATGCTTTATTCACTGAGTCACCTAGAAACCCTCTTAGCACATAATAAGACTTAATGAATACTAACTTGAATTGCTGACTTAAGGATAAAGTAGTTTTCAAGACAATTTAAAATTTCGAAATCAGTAACTATTTTATTTGTCTTTGTAATTCTTATATTTCATCATAGCTCTTGGAGAGTGTTAAATGATTAATAAATGTTTGATGATTGATTGAGGTTGACAGTAGTTAAATTTTCAGCATCACATAACTAGTAATAGTAAAACCCAAAGTGAAACACAATCAACTCTAAACTCAATACCCTTAAGGAAAAAATGTATAATGTAAACAATCTTGGATTTGGACTCAGAAGACTTAGATTCAAGCACTGTTTCTATCACTTAACAGCAATATGACCATGGAAAAATGCTCAACCATTTTCAATCTCAATTTTCTTTATCTATAAAAAGAGGTCCAAGGATCTCTTTATCTCTGAGATAAATTAGAAACATTGTACAAATATATGTGTAAAGTTGGGTGTTTGTGTGTATGTGTGTGTGTATGTGTGTGTGTATGTGTGTGTGTGTGTGTGCCCAATTTTGTCACTGACAATTTGAAGAAAAATCAAATTTGCTAGAAACCAAGTATCATATTTGATTATATCATGTGTACACACACATAATACACTTACACAAACATATTTCTAGTTTCTTGGTTTAATTGCAAGAATTTTCTTTTCTGAATCTTCAGAACTATGAAAATAGCACTTGCAGGAGGAACTGGTAGACTGTATTTTCATTGGAACATCTTCCCAGCATTATGACACTACATTGACCTTAAATAATCCCTATTGGGAAAACTGAAAAGTTGTGATATGTCATAAATTGTGATAATTGTGATAATTGAATGAATTAAGCTGATTCCATGTTGTGACTTAATTCTGGATCTACCTCAGATCCTTTTCTATTAAATTATGAGTCTAATCTACTTCTAGTATTGTGAAAAGGCTTTATTCAATTATGATAATTGTGAGAAGTGCATTGTTTGAACCTAGGTCTGAATAGCTGGAAAGCTGGACTACCTCTACCAATTGATTAGAAAGCATTAACTCAGGATCTAGTTTATGTTGACCAGAAAGCCAGTCAGATCAGATG